>NW_025967982.1:0-25000 GCF_021869965.1 Rhincodon typus
AAATTAATGAACTCAATATTGAGTCCGGAGGGCTGTAGGGTCCCCAAGCGGAAAATGAGGTGTTGTTCCTCCAGCTTGCGTTGGGCTTCACTGGAACTCTCTTCCCTGGCCAGCAGAGGAGGTTTAAACATTGAATACATTTAAGGCTGAGTTGGATAGCATTTTAATTGACAAGAGAGTCAAAGTATATGGGGGTATGAGGGAGTGGGTTAGGGTGGGGGGTGTGGTGGACAGAAAAATAGAAGAATTGTAATCAGATCAGCCATGATTTTCTCAAATAGTACAGCAGGCTTGACAGGCTGAATGGCCTACTCCTGTTCATGGCTCTTATGTTCTTGCATACACCAGAATTATGTCAAGGATAAAAGGATTAAATTATGAGGACCAGTTCCAGAAAGTTGGTGTGTTTTCCTTTGAGCTTAGAAGACTGAACAATGATCTAATTGAGCCGTTTGAAAGGATAAAAGAATATGTTTGCGATTTCCTCTGGTAGGGAAGTCCAGAACGCAAATTAGTTTTTCAAGAGTGAAATCAGGGAACAATTTTTCACCAAAGGTAGAGGAAATATGGAATTTTCTTCTCCCCAGATAAGTTAGACTGAGATTAAAAAATAAATATGATTAATACACAGAGCAGTCTGGTTTCAATTCAACAATGGAACAGGCTTAAGGGGCTGGACCCTGTAAATGGCCACACATAGTACCAGCGACATCACAAGCGATCATTGCTGTTCTGGAAATTTAGGGATGAATTTTCACCTGGGTTTGAGAAAATCCAACCTGTGCACCTTCATTGCATGATCAATCTATGTGTCTTTCACCCAGGGGTTGGATGTGAAGTGTATTTTGTGAGCAGAAGTTCAATGCTTTAGCAATGCGAATGCAAAGGAGTGCCAGAGCAGCACAAGAGCATGTAAGCACTGCTCCTGGCATCACCCAATTCATCCGTGCCACCCCTTACCATCTCAAAATCTCCCACATCACCTCACATTTTCTTAATCCACTCACAAAGTTCATGCCATCCTGTGTCTCCTCAGATTCTCCATGCCAATCAATGGAAGAGAGCAGGCACAAATCTTTTGTTTTCTACCTTCACAAACAGGCATATTTTTAAAACAGCCAGAACAGTCCAATTAATTCAGATCATAAAAGCATGATAGCAAAGGACGTTTTTAAAAAAAATGTTTTATACTATGGCACTACCTCGATTGGAAACTTATTGTAATCTATGTAGACAATTGCACAATAGTGTTCAAGGTAAGGATAAACTTATCTTTGTACGACACACTCCGACAATGCATCACTGCATTACAACACATTTACAATACAGCACCTTAAAGTGACATTTGAAAGTGTTAAAACATTTTACACTTACCTTTCAGAATGTCCAGACTCCTCCACAGTCTTACTACTTTCATCACAAACTCTCAAACCTGTTGTGCTTTTAATGGACTTTCAAGACCTAACACTAGCAGAAGATAATGCTGTCCACAAGGAAATTCAATTTTTGTTCTCCATTTATAATGGGAAATCTGACCTCAGTGGAGAGTGCTTGAGAGGAACAGGTGTGTATTTTGCATAAGGCATTCCCAATCCGCATAAAGGCCAGAGAAAATGGTATGGAGTACTGAATCTGGAGGAAAATTGGATTTCATCCGAAAAAAGACAAGGTCTTGCTATTTGCACACCAAAACATGTCTCTGGACTCAGACAATGATTTGGTCCCTAGTTGCAGTTGATATAATGTAATGACCGTGTGATGTAAACTTCATGTAAACTTCACGTAAATTTAAACTTAAACTTAAACAGAAAGAAACCTTACAATAATTATTCACAGAAACCCATACTGTTACACCACTGTTGAAATAGTTTTAATACATTAATAACTGTCATATCATAAAGATGGCAGTAACAACACCTGACTACTTAAAATAAAATCTTTCTCAGGAATGTGAATGAAGGAATTGAAAGGTGCCATTGCTACCTGAGATGCAAAGAATGGATACATTGAGTAGCATGTTATCCCTCCGCAAAAAACACAATTGCTGTTCCTATTTAACTGAAGCTCCAGTAGATTCTCATGAAGAGAGAACTGAATTTTATGCAGAGGTTTTTAGTGGGTGTTAAATACATTCCTCACATGTTAAGTTCCCACCTTCTAGATCTACTCCTATAAACTTGTTACTTCATTTAAAATGGCCCATTTTCCCTTCTATCTTCACACCACTGCTGTCTGACTCCATGGTGACACTGTCAACAATTACATTGAAGGAAGGTCATCACCATGAGAACCTCTTTGGCAAACCCTTTTCTTTCCTGCTTGTTTGCAAAGGCAGGTACTGTGACCTAATTTGTTATCAACACCACATTATTATTTGAGCACAATGTCACTTCGAAGGAAATGACATGGATCTCTTCCAACTTTTATCACTGCTTCCACTTTAACAAGAAAATGGCGTGCCAAATGCTGTCTCCATAAAGGTTACCTTCTTCAATGAAGCCTCTACAGAACAGGTAAGAGAAGTTTTGTCAAAAAATTGTTATTATAAAAAAATGTCAAGCCCGTTAAAGATAGAGTAATTATGGGTACCTGCAGGGGAGGCACCGCATCTACTGCAGATCAAGTTCGAACAATGGGCGACACATCATTGCGGTGTTTGAATCTGTTAGTGTGAAGTAAACAAAAACAACAATAGAGGAACACAATTTGTAAAAGAAATGGAGTTAGTATGCAATCCAGGTCAGCCAGAGAAGCAACCACAGCTCCACACAGAATATTCAATCAGGAGAGAGAATATGGGCTTCAAAGAGATTGCATTTTCTTTTCATATGCTGCAGGCCCTTTCAGACTGTATCTCAAAACTAACAATTTGTTTGAACAAGAGACTCTGCCCTAATGAAGGTACCAAGCACAACACTATGTGAAAGGTGAATTGAAATAACATTCAATAGCGTGGCCACAAAATCAAGATGGTGGCAGAGTTCTGTGGTACTGTGGTTCTTAGCTCTTCAGTCTTGAATGTAATTTGCTTAAAAATGCCTTGAAGTGGTGCAGCGAAGTTAAAAGGCGTGTAAGCTTATCATCGTCCCCAACCTAGGCCAACACAGGCTTTAGGTAATACTGCCTCTGAAAAATATTTGCACTCAGTTTGCTGTGCTTTATCTGCAGGTTCTGCAAATCTGAAAGGAGAGGCACCTGGCAAGAAGAATGGCTAACGCAGAGTGTTAGGCAACAAAATACACACCTGCAAGGGCCGCACCAGTCTGTCCGTTGGTCAAGGCCAAAGCGTGCCCGGCATTTCTTAGGAGAGCTTGGATCTGAACAAATAAAACAAAAAGAAACAAAAAAAAGCGGAACATGTGGCAAGGATGGGCAAGGAAGGCATGAAAAAGACAGAAAAAAAAGCAAAGAAAAGCAATAGATGTTATAGCAACTGTTACAATAATTGAACAAAGTTATTTGACACAACAGAGTCAATTTGAAGGTTGTTTTAGTAAGGCAAACATTTTACTTATAAGCAGAGTGCTTTTTACCACATATAAAGGTGCTGAATTAAACAAACATAAAAGGTGTTATGAAATTAAATATTAAAAAAAGAGCAAAGCGAAAAACCTCTATGTTTGCAGAGAGGATGCTACAGTATTCAGATAAAGCAGACTTTTGCTAGAATGAAGTAGATCACTCAAAGCTGAAACTAACCCTGCAAACCTGGCCACCTCCCCATTGTCATGAGAAATTGTTAAATCGATATGTGTCTCGTTGCTTCAGTGTGTAAATGTATGGCGGGCACTAACTCATACAGGTTTGATAGCTAATCTGCCAAGCTTGGGCAAGAAGAGTAGTACAACAAGTGGCATGTAGGACAGTGAACGAAAGGAATAAACCTGGGGGTGTTGTCCAGATTAATTGCTTCTTGGAAAATAAATTGGTTTGAACATCAGGCAGGGTGTGGTCAGACTCAAATGAGATATACACATGTTCCTGTGATCTGAAACATACAAACCAGATTAATATAAAGAACTGCCACTTGAGTGAAAGGTAATGTAATGTAATTTTTGGCAGAAGGGCAAATTTGGGGTGAAGAAATAATACGAGTAAAATTGAGTTCTATTTCTTGTAAACTGATTCTTTCAGGAAAAAAAGGAATCTTTTTCATTATTCAAAACGTGAATGTAGGCCACTGACAATGTCAATGCCTCATCATGCCCTCTAACACCTGTAACATTCTAAATTCCCATTAATTCTATTAGTAATTGAGAAGATCATAAGAAATAGGCAGAAGAGTAGGTCATTCAACTCCTTTAACCTGATTCACTATTTAATAGGCGCAAGTCTGATCGGACTCTGTCCTCAACTCCACTTTCCTGCCTGCCCTCTATAACATGCCTCCCTAGTCGATAAAAGAACTGTCCGACTCAGTCTTGAATATACTCAATGACTAGCTTCCACTGTGGAAAAGAATTCCAAAGACTGATGATTGTGCAAGAGAAAAAAAATCCTCTTCATCTTAAATGGGAGATGCTTATTTTTAAAGAATGCACTTAAGTCCATTCAAAATGACCGCTACAGAATTGTCTGTGTATACTTGGAAGAATGGTGACAGTGTTCTTAATATCTTCCTGTGCACTTTTTCTTTTACTATTTTATCATAATTATATGTATTTCAGACTAGGTGGCCACTTTTTAGGATTTTTGATGTTTTGAAATACTTCTGAAGGACAGAACAGCTTGCGCATGCCAACTCATTCTATTGGGAAAAATTGCACAGGCAGCCTAATTTTATAAATGGAAATGCCAGTGAGACTAAAAACAAACTAAAATAGCAATGTGAGCCAAACCACGAATACCAAAGAAGCCAAACAACAACCTTGTTTCTTTTTGAAGTGTCATTTTCTATATTCATCAAATCCTGGTCATCAAAGTTCAATTAATGATTTTGGGGAATTGGGTAATATTAGCTTAAAAGGCCGAATTAAATGTGTGAGTGATGCTTGCTTTTTATCGATGAAAGTGTTTTCATCGTTAACACTGTTCCTCATTTTTGGAGATAGGCTTGACAGTAGGATTGATTTTTCTTTCCAACAATGTGTATTTGCCCTTATTTGTCATTTTCCGTCCCTATAGCTGTAAATGTTCTTGTTCATGAATCCATGGGGATACATTAATATCAATAAATAGGTGTCCTTGCATTGCTGAAGCTATGTGCCCCATTTTAATGTTTCAGGTTAAAACTACTCTGCTCTGCTGGGTTCCTGAGCCTTGGGAAATCCAGCTGCAACGGGGAAAGAAAGATCACTGGATCTAGGAGATAGGACCCTTCCCTCACCACTTGATCCAGCATACCTGCATCATAAAATACTGGCGATCTGAACCTATTCAACACCTGACCTTCTGAACCTGCTCCCAGAAACCTTACTGAGGAGTCTGTCTCACAATCTGCATAAGGCCTCTCATCTCCCCCCTCCAATTCCACATGGGCAGGAACCTCCCATTACACCCCACCCACAATCCAAGCTCGGATTTATCTGGTCCTATACTTCTCACCTGACTGGGAGCCATGACTGAAATCCAGCTCACAAATCCAATGGTGACATCACACTTAAGTGTGAAGGGGAGCTGCAACTGGAGGTCTCCCTTCCATCTGCTGACACCCAGCCTAACTGGTCTTGTCGGATCAAAAAGTTAAAATCCTCCTTCTATACGTCTGCTTTTATGTGCATATCGTGCGGTTGAATGGTTGCATTTTGTGCTGTGCCTGTTTGTTTGTGTGTGTCTGTCTCCAGCAGAGTGCGACTGTTTATCCTGTGTCACTGTGCGTTCGCCTGTGCAAGGGTTAACACTGTGGTATATGTCAGCACCACAGGTGCTTTTTAAAGCTTTCTTCTTTCATTTTAGAGGCAGAGTCTCTTTTTCAATTTAGGTTTTCTATTGGAAAAGTTTGTTTAGAGGTACATTATAATACTTTTACTGTTCTCAAAAGAACCCACATAATTTCTGAACAAGCTCTGTTTATAATTTATGGAGATTACTTCCACCACGCCCCTCACTGACCAACAAATAAAACAGTTTGCAGCACTGCAAATGGCATCCTCTCAAGTTACACATACCAAATAAATCTAAAATATTCTAAAACAGGGAATTACACAAGACAGTCAAATTTAGCCCCCGGGGTATATAGTAATCAAATACAAAGACACTGAATATTTCTGCATCAAAGCACAAGTGAAATGAGCATTCATGAAAAAGCACTTGATAAGGCCTTTTGCCAAAGATGCACCACCCAAAAGTGTAAGTCACGTTGAAATGTTTTATCATGATGGAGATGACACACAGCCCCTCTGGCTTATTTGCATTTTCAAACAAGTAGAAAAGTTAGCCAGATATTTATGTGGCTTGGGGGAGTTGGATTTTCATTTGTCCCTGAGTGGAATGTAGAAGAAAAATTAAGCAGTGAAGATTGTGCAGCTGCAACTGAGCTCACTTGAATCCCCTTCCATTATTTGAAAAGTGAGCTCCATTACAGATGTGCAATCCTCTTCATTCAGGCTTCTCTCTGTCCTCTGCCCGGGTGACACTCTCCATCAGGCATAAGGACACAGACTAACCGTCTGTCTTTTTCAAAAGCACTGACTGCCCTAGTATAAATTGTGTAATAAATCAACACAGCAGTTGATGCTGCAGCATAGTGATCGTCAATTCTCTTTCTCACTCTCATACCCGAGCAGCCACTGTCCACCAGAATGATCACAATAAGTTAAAAGTTTTTAAAAAAGACTTCCTATGTAAACCATGACATGATTATCTCACAAAGAAACCAAACACTTTGGAATTTATTCATGTCTGTCACATATGTAAGGGTTCAAAATATAGACAAATAGTTCAAATGAACTTCAGTGTTTAATAATTTCAAAATACACTTCCACTCCTTTACTGCATTGGATGGACCTGTTGCAAATTCCTATTTGCTGCATGTTATTGCAAACTTATTTTACGTCTGGTGAGGTGTAATTGAGGTATGCGTTAGTAAATTGATACGAAATTCTACTGGCTGCTATCTTAATGAAGGCATTAAACATTAGTGAAATAGTTGACTTCTTTGATAAAACGAAAGCTCAAGAAATATCATTAATACAACAGCCTGGTAATATTGCATAATGTGAATCATCCCATGATTTCACGTTGCAGTTGAATGAGATGCACAATCACAGGTGAACAGCAAGCACAAGTTATGACATGAAAAATCTCCATACCTGGGTCAGAGTCTTGCTGCTTTTCTCTTTTCCTCCTTTTCTTTTTACCCTACAATAAATAATTTCCAACATATTCAAGTCTATTTATGTCTCAGTGATGACAGTTCTTAAATACTAAACATTTCTCGTCTTTTGGGCATTCTTAAAAACTACTCAATGTTTTTACTAATGGCAAGGCTCCCACTTTGTAGAAGTACTCCAGATCATCAAGGAAATCTTAGACTTGTAATCTCCCTTAACTGTCCACTCTGCAACCCTTGAATATTCTCCCTTTACTGCATTATGGCTTATGATAGATTCAGTAATGTGCCAGTTATCTGGCTCATGTATATATAGCAAAATGACGGACAATATTCAAAAGAATAACAACATAAATTTTAAAAAGCTGATGTGAGTATTCAAAAAAAACAAAGAAAATAAAAATGATCCTTTATTTTACGTGAGGCATATTTATTCATTAAAACATTAGGGAAAGTTAAGACGGAAATGTGGTTAGTCCGTAGATGTTCATAAGGAAGAACAGGGCAGTGAAAGGCTTTCTCTAAAATAGGAAGGGAAGATAAAAGATTGCATCACCCATGTCACTCTTGTACACCTCTTAACTTCCAACTGAAATGATAATTCTTACGAAATTCCTGACCTTCTCTTGGACAGAAATGGTGCAGTTGATGGGGAGAGGAACATTAATATAATGTCAAAAGAAGCAAAATATGTTTTTTTAAAGAAAAGCTGACTGTGCAAGTGAGGAATATATATATACAATTTGCTCTTTTGGCATTTCGAGCTAACCTTTGAAATTATAACATGTGCTCTTTGTGGTTTCTCCAAAGGCGGAACATTTCATCACCACAGTGTGCTTTGTTAGTGTGGGACCCACTGTACTTCCTTTCCAATATAAGGACCAGGAAACATAACCCACATTCCAGTTTCGCACTCAGGTTTCACCAGATGCCAGGGGCATCCGCACAAAGAAAAGACTAGGAACAAAATATCAGAAGCTTGAAAAATTTGCAAAGCCAATGCAATAATTCCCATCAGCTAGCGGGATGGAAGGGGAAGGAGGCAGGCTAGCTGCCAGTTTTCCATTCAAAAAGAACAAACAAACCAAGTGTTTGATCTTTATTCTATCAGACCGTTCCTTATAAAAATATGTGGTGCTTTACAGTGCGTAGAAATGTCTGTGAATTCAAACTAAAAGCAGATAATTTACTTTCCTACATTGTATTTTAAGAAAAGCACAACATTGAAGATTTTTTTTTGACTGAATAGAAAATTTAGCTAGTTTCCTATACAAGATTTTCTATTAGTGGATTGTGACTACAGAATTCAGTTTTCTGCTTTTGTTTCCTCTTCTTGGAATTTATTTACTCCCACAGATGCGTATGTGTTGGATTTTAGCATTGGCCAAGTCTGTTTGGAGACATATAAAGAATTGGGTTAGCGGATGTTAATTTTTGGATTGAGATACTAATAGTTTAATCCCAGATTTGACATTCAGATATTGCATAGAAGCTTTCCCATTGTGGTTTATGACATTGTCTAGACTTTCCAAGATAATTCGTTTGCAACTGGATTTAGGCATTGCTTATTTTTAGATTTTTAAATTTGATTTTCCTTGCTAAAAGTTCCCCTTCTGTGCCTTGATGTCCTGAACTCATTATATCTTTCATAGTTTGTTGCTCTCTCATATCTTAATCAATACCTGCCAATCGTGTCTACTTTGACAGTGAGCTCTGACAGGCTAATTAAGCAGAACAGACCATGGGCTCAACCTCGTCCATATCAACTCTCTGCACATGTGTACGTACATACATTTATGCTCACATGCATACACAAATACCTACAAACATACACACATGCGCACACCTCTAACAGGGATCATGGGTGCAATCCAGAGTGGGTGAACTAGCTGATTTTCTCCTCCTATCTTGTAAGTGTGACTGACTACTGCAGCATTCTGATTGTTATAGTTGGTTCAGCAGAGACATAGGGATCAAGCATTCTATCTGAAATACTGAATTCCTTTTAGTATGAATTGTGATGTGTAGTGCTGTCAGCATGCTCAATATTCATGACACAAATTGCCTTAAAAAAGATTGTTCTTGCTTTGTTTTAAATAAATTTAGTAAGATTTGTGATTGCCTGATACTTATTGAAGGGTATTCATGGTACCACATAAAGGGTTATTGTACAAACAGGAGATCACGTTAAAGGGAATGACATATTAGCACTGATAGAAGATTGACTAGTTGGCAGAAAACAGATGGTATGCATAAATGGGTCTTTTCAGATTGGCAGGGTGTAACAAGTGGAGTCCAGCCAGCTCTGTGCCATATTCTCAACTTTTTTACGATTTATTTCAATGACTTAGATGAGGGGAATGAAGGCACGGTAGCTATATTTGCAGATGACACCAAAGATAGGTAGGAAAGAAAGTTGTGAAGATAATATAACAAGGATGTCGACCCATGTAGATAGTTTCAGTGTGCAAGAATCTGCCAGATGGAATATAAAGGAAGAAAATGTGAATTTGTTCACTTTGTCAGAAGAATTAAAATTACTTAAATATTATCAACTATTATTTAAATAGAGACTAATTGCAGAATTCTGAGGTGCAAATGGATCTAGATGTTCTAATGCATGTGTCATAATAAGTTAGTATGCAGGTATAGCAAGTGATTAAGAATTTTCAACAATTTTAGGACTTGGGGCATCTTCTCCCATGTCCTTACTGCAACTCCCACATACCGGGCCTTGTTATCACATGGTCTGCTATTACACACGACTAATTGTTAATGGTCTCCATTAGCAGCAAATCATTCTCCTAGGCTGACAGTTACCCACTCCTTTGTCAATCCAACTGCTCTTCTCTCTCTTTGGGCTCCATCTCCAACCTATTTTTTACTCCTTACCCCCTCCCCCCCGCCCTACTTCTGCATGAAGAAAAATCATTTTTCTAGCTACCATCTGTTCTGAAGAAGGGTCACTGGACCCAAAATGTTAACTCTGATTTCTTTCCACAGATGCTGCTAGACCTGCAGAGATTTTCCAGCAATTTCTGTTTTTATTCTTCTGATTTCAAGCATCTGCAGTTCTTACAGAGTCATACAGCATGGAAACAGACCCTTTGGTCCAACTAGTTCATGCTGACCATGTTCCCAAACTAAATTAGTCCCACTTGCCTGGGTTTAGCCCATATCTCTCCAAACTTTTCCTAATCGTGTACTTATCTTTTAATTGCTGTAACTGTACCTGCATTCATCACTTCCTCTGGCAATTTATTCCACATAAGAGCCATGGTCTGTGTAAAGAAGTTGCCCTTCCTGTCCTTTTTAAATCTTCTCCTCTCACCTTAAAAATATGCCCCCTAGTTTTGAACTCCCCCACCATAGGGAAAAGACCCTTACTATGCCCCTCATGATTTTACAAACCTCTATAAGGTCACCCCTCAACCTCCTATGCTCCAGCAAAAAAAGTCCCAGCCCATCCAGCCTATTTTTATAACTCAAACCCTCCACTGCCGGCAACATCCTGGTAAATCTTTTCTGAACTCTCTCCAATTTAATAATATCCTTCCCAAAGCAGGGCGACCAGAACTGCACACAGAACTCCAGAAGAGGCCTCACCAACATCCTCTACAACCTCAGCATGACATCCCAACTCCTATATTCAAAGGATGAGCAATGAAGGCAAGTGTGCTAAGCACCTTCTTAACCACCCTGTCTACATGTGATGCAATTTTTAAAGAATTATGCACTGAATCCCTAGGTCTCTCCGTTCTACAACACTACCCTGGGCCCTACAATTATCTGTATAAGGCCTGCCCTTGTTTGTTTTACAAAAATGCAATTCCTTGCATTTATCCAAATTGACTCCATCTGTGACTCCTCAACCCATTGACCCAAATGGTCAAGACCTTTCGGTTTTTTGCTTAAGAAGGTTGTTGGGATGCTATCTTTACTAGAAGAGGAATTGAACATATAAGTAAGGATGTTATGCTTCAGCTATACAAAGCATTAGTCAGACCACATCTCAAATACTGTGTGCAATTTTGGTCTCTGCCTTTAAGGAAGGATCTAAATATACTCAAGGTGGTTGATAGAAGGTTTCCTTCGATAACTTGGAATGATTGAGATTTGATTGAAGTTATAAGATTCTCAATAGTCTCGAGAAGGTGGACATAGAAAGGATGTTTCCTTTTGTGGTAAGTCCAGAATTTTTTAGGGGGTAATTTTTAAGGCAGAGATTGTGTTTTTTTTTCTCTTACAGGGCTGTATGGCTTTGCAAAACAGAAGAAGCAGGAAGCATGAATATTTTTAAGACAAAGGTAGACAGATTCTTGATAGACATGGGGAATCAAAGATCATTGAGGGTAGACAGGAATGTGGCATTTAAAACACAAACTGATCAGCCATGATTTTACTGAATGGTGCAGCAGACTTGATGGGCCAAATGGCCTACTTCACCTCCCCAATTGCAAGTTGGTGTGAAATGAAATGGAATTGAGAGGTTTAGATGGTATCATATACTAAGCAAAATCCTTAATATTTATTCTAAAGTTTATTGTAATCTCTGTGCTTATTTAGGTCAGATGTGAAAGAATAAAACATTGGAATTACAAGTAATTCTGCCTATGTCCAGTCAGTGACATGCTAAGGTAATGATCTTCTTACACTACAGTTTGTCTGAGAGCTGTTCGATACCTTCATGCAATATAATGACTCACTATCTATTCCTGTAATTCTTCACAATAATCCTTTTCAGGTTTTCATATTGCATTCCTTTTACCCAGCCACTCCCAATCACATTTTGGCTTCACATTACAAGATATAAGATCAATGAAGGCAACTTGTTATTTGATCTTTGAACAGTTTACAATGCTAACAAAGCTCCCTGAAAAAATGCCAAAAAGCCTCTGAGCTTCACTGCATTCTATAATAATCAAAGATATGGACCAGGAGGTCCTAGAGTGGATCTCTGGTCATTGCTGACTTCAGTTGAGCCATTATAGGGTGCTTTGACTGAGCTAAGTATATCATGCTAAAGTAGGGGGGAATATTAGCCTGTGTTTCTGCTCCTGAATACTGTTAATGACCTGGGTGGAAAATTCACACGTGTGGGCACTGGGGGAAGATGAATTTGACTTCGATACCCTCTTCAATCAAATGCTTTACCAAAACACCCGATCTAATTCCCCTCATGAAGACTGGCTGCATGGCTAAGGTATTGAGAGGTTCACTGGCATCTCTAGGACTGTGCTGGGGGTTATAGGGTAAAAAAGGGGCAGAAAAGTACACTGATTGCAGAAAATGATGTCTTTTAAACAACCTACAAATAATAGTTTTGTGAGCATGGAACAACGCAGTACACAGAAGCTGTCAAACAAAATGTGCCCTGAATTTATAGAATGCAGAGCTGGCTAAGAATCTACAGCCTGTCAACAATATGAATACTGTGCCTTTCGGTAAGGTTGGCACAAGTAGCTTCAGTGCCTTAAAAGATAGGAGATAAAATATCAGCCGATTTCACGCTTTTAATTGTTAGTTAGTTGACTTTGGTTAGAAAGTGTGTATGGGTGAAGAGAGGATCAAGCTTAGAAATGATGTCCTCTCCATGGTTAAATAACCTGCTGAACTTGCTGACTTGGCTCACGTGAAGAATAGCCACTTGGTAAGGCACTGAGGGCTCCCGACACCTGTGGGGTCACCACCTTAGAGGAGGAGAAAAGGGGGAGAAAATTGGGGAAAATGTAGATGGTGCTATTACATTCCAGAAAATTCCACAGTCCACTCTGATTAGAATCAGCTGCTTTCTACTATCAAATATTAATAATAATTGATTTATAAAAATCAACTTACATAGTTATCCCTGGCAGACCAGCCTGGATAAAGTTGCATGTGTAGTTGTCGTTCTTTCCTTGCCAATTCATAGTACTTTGCCTGTTCTTCACGAGAGAGAGCATGCCACTGTCCAAATAAAAGTGCAATAATGTTGGATTTAGCAAACTGTCATATTTTCACAGAAGGGGCATTATCCCATATGTAAATTATTTCCCCTGGTACCCCGATGGAATCTGCATTGTGGAAGGCATGCATGCATGTCCTTTTAAATTCCTTCCCCCTCCTTATCCCCTTGACTTATAACCGTGGCATTCAAATCCCAAAGTTTTCAGCTGTTTAAGGAAAGTGAGCTATCTTCAAAGGCCATTAGAAATAACACGCCAGCACTCTATTCACTACAATCATGCCATGGACAATATAATGATCCTTAGTTGGGTTGCATTAATATTAACTCAGATACAGCCAGGCTCCTATAGATCTCAAGTAGGAAAGAGAAAACTGCTATAGTCCCATAGGAACAGAGGCTGCTCTCTGTCTCATCACAGAGAACCTACTGGTGGTTAGGTTAATTTGAGGGTCACCATGCCTCAATATGAAAGGTGAGGCTGAGAGGGCAGGACCTACATGGTAACCTCAGCCAGTACAGGAATTAAACCCATGCTGTGGGTGTCACTTTGCATCATAAGCCAGCCATCCAGCTCTCAACTAGAAAAGTGGAGCAAAATAAAACTCAATTTTATCTCTTCACTTTGTACTCTCTGAATCGTGAAACTACAGCTACTTATGAATTCCCTGTTTGAAATCTGTTTGGATGAGGTTTGCAGGATGCATCTAAAAACATTACCAGTTTGACACATGTCTCCAGCGAGAGTACTCCTAATGGCTTAGAATACAATGGCTCCATGTGAAATTGAGCCATTGATACCAGGAAGATCCTACTTTCATCACTGGTTTGAGCTGATTCGAGCTGATCTCAGTGGAAGGATTGTGCTCACGGTGCTACATCAGTTTCTCTCTATTTGCATTTTTCTCCTCTTGTTGAACTGAAAAGCTGATCTTTTATTGAAGCTGATGTCACCAAGTGGCAGTTGGGAAGACTGGTTACAACCAGAGAGGTAAAAGTGAAATCTATGAGGGCAGCTTCACTGAGCTGGACAATGAAAAAGATAACACTGTGGTCAACATGAAAGATTACAGAAAGGTCAAGGAAGGATGCTTCAACATCATCTGAGAAACACCAGAGATCACCTGTGAATTTGGTTTGGGTCATTGCAGTGTTGTGGTGTGATAGAAGCTGTATGTTAATAGTACATCTAACGTAAAGGGAATGCACAGAAATACGATCAGACAAAAATAGATGACACAACAAGGAAGGAGATAATAGAAAAGGCATGATCAATGAAATGAGGTTTACAAAGGATTTACATGATGAGTTGCAAGGATTAGGAGAAATAATTTCAGACTTTCATGTGGCCTTGATGGCTAAAGGCAAAGGAGGGGGAGGTGTATAGCAATTCTGAGCTCTACAAGTAAAAGATCATGGTGAGTTTGTGGATAAGAAGAGAGTTACAGTAGTAATTGAGATGATTTTGTTGCCTCAGGCAAGTTCACAGAGTGGAAGACGGTTGCAGATCCAAAGATTTTCTTTATGGTGAGGTAGCCAGGCCAGGAAACCAGCAGGACAGTCTAAAGTCCTCTTTATAGGATGCTCACATGCATATGACGTGAAGTCACTAGATGTCAATTTTCACACCTGGACACTAGTTGATGCCAGAGGGAAATGATGACATCACTTGTGGACCAATGTACACCTTCATTATGTTCAGTGGCTACCATGATTTGGCAACAGGCACCAACACTTAAAACATTAACCACCAAGAATACCTGACCTAATCACCACTTCATCTGTGACACTTGGTACAGAACTTGCTTCTCATGATTGGTCTCATCATCCATCAATAAAGGTTCATTCTAAAGCTACCCCCATCTCCAAAGGGTTTGGTTTGCTTCAGATACATGTCTTACATAGATGAAAGGATACAAATGACAGAAATAGGAGAGCCAAGGACATGAAGGGAATTAAATACCGAACAAGGCAGAAACCTGATTAGAAAGATACAAGCAAAAACAGAAATTTCTGGAGAAATTTGGCAGGTCTGGCAGCATCTGTGGGAAGAAAGCAGAGTTAACATTTTGAGTCCAGTGACTCTTCATAAGAACGGTTCATCAGAACAGGAGGGGTCGAATGATAGAGAATACAGTTTCTGAGAAGTGGGAGAACTACTATAATGGTACCTTACACAGAGGTTAGGAAGGGGAGTTTGATGGTTAATGGTTTAGTGAGATTGAAGTCAAAGGAGCAAGTGGCCTGTCTCATTAGTGAAATGGGCTTAGAGAGGGAAGAAGAAAGTGAAAGGCTTTGATTCAGGGCTAGGTCAGGTCAGAGTCCCACAAGAGGATTAGCTGGACAACTTGGAAAAGCAGAAAGGAGTAAATATGCTCAGAGGTAGTTGAATATCCGCAGCCCTTGGCCTCAATTTTAACTGTCCCATCTGGTAGAAACTGAATTATAGAATTGTGGGGCAGGGATATTTAAAATAACACAAGTCTCCTAACCAATTGAGATCCTGTGGCTTTTTTACCATACCCTGATACTAATCTAGTCTTTTGAACAGATCAACAGGAATAAAGACCATCGGGATTTAATCTGAACTTTTCCCCACTTCTGATCCATATTTACAGTCTTCCTCTTCCCCACCCAATCTTCCCATATAATTCCCTGATGAGCTCTCCTACAACCAGATGTCCACTGCTACCCAACGATCACTAGTTAATCTGGCTGGATATCGGCCTACAATAGCTCAACTTTGTTGGGTTTCTCTCACCATTGCTGTACCCCTGTGAAATCAGCATCAAGCACCATGATGGAAATTTTCGCTATTGTTGGAGGTGAAGGTACAGTATGGAGAGGGTTTGAAGGATCTGATTGGTAGTAGTAAAACAAGAAAGAGATTACTTTTGAATTATCTTTATCTAACCGGATCTGATGAAGAATGCCTAAACAATTGTGTTCCAGAAACATAAATCCTTTGCCTTGAGGAAGCAAAAATGGGGAGACTACAACTGGCATTTTATAAGCCCTGAATGTACAGCACTGCAAAACTCAATTGTCCATGCTTCAATCTGGCTGAAGAGTGGCATCTGACCGAGAGTCCTGTGGACTACTGGCATCCTGGAGATGTACTTGTATGAGCTGTTCTCTTCAAGTGAGAAATGATAAGGATCAGATATTCATTTATTTAAAGCTGACGTGATACATATTCTTACTTACTCTTCGACCCAAGATTTGATTGATGGCTGCGCTCTCTTTCAGAGTGCACTCAGCTACAACTTTTGCCCTCATTTCTTTCATGTAAAGCATAAATGCATTGAGAGGTTTTTTGATAGTAGGCTTTTTACTCTCTTTTTCCCTTTTTGGTTCAGGATTAGGTTTCCTAAAAGACAAAAAAAATTTGCTTAAGAATAAATTGGAACAACTAAATATCGACGTTATTTGATGTAGGCAAAGGGTAATGAGATAGAACAAAAGATTGTGCTTTCATTTCTGAGAAATTGAGATTGAATCAATCCTAGATGGACAGGATGAAAATTTCCCTTTCTAACTCTCACTTCTTGTTTGAGTATCTGAAGTGAAATGAGTTTGGTGCATAGGCTCAACTTGAAGGTTTTAGACAATTCATCAGAACCACAAAAGTGCTTCACATTCATTATGACTGACCTTGTAAACTCATTCTGAGAAGCCTCAAGAATAAGAATTAATAGACCTATTTGGATGATTACGAAAATACTAAATCAAAAAGTGCCATAGGAGATGCTTGACTATCAGGGATGCTTGCACCGATATTCTAATACTAAATTCTTCCAAATCTACTAGAAAAAGTTAAACTAAATATATAGAAAATGTGTGTTTGAAAAATCATTTCAAGGTTGTAATGAGGCTGTGCATTATTCCTAAGTGATTTAAGAAGTGCTTTCCTGGGCCTGTAAACAAGAGGACATATTTCTATAACCATTTACTATAATGTCATTCTGGATGAAATTAGGAAATCATTTGTAATTTTTGACAGGCAACGCTAGACATATGTGAAAAGCCAGGAGAAACCAATGAATTTACCATTGGGAGTCTGTGAAAGGTCAGGCGTGTATTCAAGCTTGGGCGATATTACCATTCCAACACCAAACATTCCAATTGACTTATTGCTGTCAAGCAAAGATCAGGTGTAACAGATAACCGAGATAAGTCATGGTAGTTTGGCAGGTTTCTGCAAGTGAGAAGGCTGGGGGAGGATGGCATGGCAGAGACTGAAATATGTCCAATGATGTCCAGAAGAGAGGTTGATGGAGCTCCATTGGCCAATAAGCTGTTAAAATTGCTAAGTGATAGGATCCTGTAACTTGCCCAAACACCACCCAGGAGAAAGTGGCCCATTTGGTCACTGCCACATGAAACATTCACTCCATTCATTATCAGTGAACAATGGCAGCAATGTCCACCAAATACAAAACATAGCAACTTGCTAAACCTCATTTAACAGCATTTTTAATACTCTGGGCCTAGAGTGACAAAGGCAACAGACGCATGGGAACTCCATCACTTGCAAGTTCCCCGTCAAGCCACACACCATCCTGAATTGAAATTCAAACACCGATCCTTTACTGCCATTGGGTCGAAATCTTGGGACTCCTTCCTAACAGCATTGTGGGTGAACCTACACAAGGTGGACTACAGCAGTTCAATATGATGGCACATCATCGTCTTCTGAAGAGAAATTATGGGTGGGTAACAAATGCTGGTCTTGCTAGCAAAACCCATGAGTGCATAAAAGAAGCTGGTTCAGGAGGCATTTCTACTGCCTGGCAACAGAATTGTTGTGATCCAGTACTGGAGTGGGAAAAGGGACTCATCAATTTTAAGTCTCAGTCCCACTGGTTTCCACAAGGCAGAACATGTTAACACCCCACCACCTTTTGAAATAATGTGAAGTAAAATGGAAACCATTCTTCAGCTAGAAACATCTAAGGCAGGTTTTAGGGAGAAGATCTTTAGCTAACTCAAAATATTGAAGTTTCGTTCTAGGTTTTAACCAAATTCAAAGATAATATTGCAAAACAAGATTAACTCAGAACATTTACTTGCAAAGTCATTTTCTGCATAGTAAATAATTTTGTCCTTCTGGATTTGATTTATATTGTGGATTATACGCTGGAGACATCATTCAGCATCATTACTTCAGTTCCAATTAAAGTCTTTGAGGTCAAAGTGGCAAGCACATCACTCACCATCGGACATTGCATCAGCAGCCTATAAAAATGATTTCAAAATCTTGCAGATTGCTGAACAATGTAAGGAATGCATTCTGAAACAAAATATTTTGTTCTTTTATGGTTGATTCCATCTATTACGTATAAGTATTTACAATTTCAATAACTTGGTGTGACTGATTTTTTTACACCTAACATTAGCATATAAAGATCCTATGACTGTAAGGGAATCTGGGAAGCAAGTTTACACCCATTAACTGTTGTAACGAGATGATATCGTTCAACAATGTACAATAAGAAATCTGATATATAATGCTGATCACTATCTGGTTTAAACTACAAATGGTGCTCTGGCAATCTGATATTTATTACTCTTCAGAGAAAACAGGAGAACATGACAAATATCTGACAAAATCACCACCACCACATCATGTAGCAATTGAGGGTAATACTTATTATCCAGCCATCAGCAAGTAAAAAGAAAGAGGTCTTAGTTCATAAAGTTTGCTGAGCATTTCAAAACCCCCTTTCTAAGGGAAGCATTCATTGAAAGTCCTGGGTGAAAGTTTGAATGGCAACAATGACATGATTGCATGATGATTGTTGCTGTTGCTATAAGTTCTAAAATAAATTGTTAAGCAGCGTAACAAAAGTCTATGCCAGTGATGCCGCATGATACTGCAGTGGCCATTTGGAGAAAGTTTATCAAAGAAGCCATTCCTGGGACAGAACCTATCACCCAACCAACAAACTCTCCAATGTGGCAAACAAATAGTTCCCATAAATAATGGAGAAGGTGGACTTTATACAGAAGATGACAACTACTATTTTATTTGATTAACTGCAAATTAATACCCACATATTTAAAGATGGAGAATGTTAACTTTTGTAGCTTAATTTCAGTCATAAAGCAATATTGTCTATTTAATATGTTGCATCTGTTCGTAACCTCTATCCCAAATTGGAGTCTGATTCATACTGTGCCAAATATAACATAGCTCTCTAATTATGTAATTTATAAGTAACAGTTGCTTCAGCATTCCATAGCCAAAAGGATAATTATTTCCAGGTTCACACTTTCCTGTGACTCAAAACTAAATCAAAATCATCCTTATCTTTTGTCTCTCCCCATGAAACACACTAATACTGTGAATCAGATTTTCCTTGTTCATACATAACTTAAATATATAATTATAATTAAGTATATAATTTAAAGCCTGAGACTCCCTCGCACTGAAAATGTATGATGTTGGCCATAGACATTCAGTCTGCTGAGCTCCCTTGATGCTCTGCTGAACAAAATTACCACCTATTACAAAGCCATACAAACCAGAAGGTTTCCCATTTAATTTCTGCTTTGTGCTGACTTAGCTACTTTCAGCTCAGCTGGCAGAGAGGGATGCCATAGCTAGCCTCAATACAGGGAGAGAATCAGATATGTTTCTTCTCTTCATTACTGCACTACAGTAATGAATACACTTCAAAACTACTTTATTGGTTGTAAAGTGCTTTGAGATGCCCAACAACCAAGATAAATGGATATAAATGCAATCTTTTCATTCTCTTCCAGTAGCCTTGCTGTAAGTGTCCATCTGTGATCATTAAGTGAGTAAAATAACTAAAGGCTGATAATATTGATTAGGCTTCTGTGCTAGTGATGGTTTCTTGGCCAAAGCACTGGAGAGTTGCCGTTACCTTCAGAACCAGATCTCAGCTTGAGTCACCACTTATAAGAGAAAAGCGACAAAATGAAGAAAATACATTCAGTCTGAGGAGTTTAATTTACTTTATTGTGTGTCCTTAAATTTTAAAGAGGAAATACTATCATGGCAACCCCTTTCTTGTTAATATAGGGAGAAAAACTAAAAAAGCTCATGTGTTTTATGTTACATTAATCTTCTTTGTAAGTGAAATGAATTATCTGGTTGTCCTTATATACAAATTAAAAAAGACCTTCGATGAAGGTGAATGTCATTTTTAATATTACAGAATGTTTATGGAGAAATACAAAAAAGTGTGAGATAATAATATGGTCTTCTTACAGTTGTTACTACGTAGCTTAACCGAACTAACCCTCAAAAAAATACTTATTTGGCGAGCATCATTTTTCTTGTCATCTTGAACAAGTTAGCTAGTAGGTCCAGTGTTAGGAAACAGAGCCAAGGTAGCCTATAGTCTTCTTCACCATTTATTGGGCTGATTTTTGCCATTGTTTTTTGGGTGGGAGGCAGATTCAGTCTCAAGAATAGATTTCCCCACAAACTTCCTTCAAGTGGTAACCGCTGTATTGGAGCTTTAGAAAGTCAGATGACAGCAGCAATATAGATTTTTGTTACACTGTTGAGCAATTAAAAAAGAAGCAGCAATATAATCATCCATGCAATTAAGTCATTCATTAGAATCTTAACAGAGGTTAAGCAATGTGGCCTATAGGAAGGTTTGTGTAATCACATGGGAAGTCCAGTGAAGTCTATCTTGATGTTGGGGGCATCTCACACCATCTTTTGATAAGCAGTGTGGTGAGTTTCTTGCTAGGCAATGTTAAGTTCCAATTTGGGGCATTATTGCTTGTTAACACCTTGGTAATGACCCCACTCGCCTCATTAATATTCACCTTCCTATCTTACCAAACACACCAAGCTCGATGTCATCTCAATATAGAAATCGGAGTGGGTACCTGGCAACCTCAGCTTGATGCTTGCTCCATAGGATCTCCATCAGGCACCAACACCTCAGGACATGCTCCATGGGCATCAGCTCACACCCAGTATGTGCCAGGCTCTAAGAACCCTGATGGCAGATCTCTGTGCCATTACAAGATACTTCTGCACTTCAATGTTGCGCTCTCGTGCTGCAATGGCAGTCATCATTGTAACGCACACCCAGTTCATGGAACGGACCAAGTTGCATCACCGGCCTCTTCACTCACTGTCATAGCACTCACTCACTCTTAGCCTATCTGGATGCTCACAGCTTCCCTGCCTTTCCTTGCTTTTCTGTGCTTTGTTCCCTCAGCCAGAGTTACCAGGCTCATATTAATTGTGTCTTGCTGTGCCATTTAGTGCAGATCCAAAGGCAGGAAGCTTATCATAGTTCCCAGCAGGTCTCAGTCAGGTCAAGGGAGATAGCCTTTGGTCAGGGGCACTGGGACAGTAAGTAAAGGGCAGCCTGCGATAGCAATCATGGTCAGTTACTCAGGCCAGTCACAGGCCACATATGGGGTGAAGAGCTGCATGCTGGGCAGTCCTCCACCTGTTTTGATACTTTCCGCCTCACTGGGGGCTGTTTTCCTCCTAGAATGAGAGAGGCAGCTGTTATTAGGGATGAAATTGGATGGCAAAGTTGTCACTATCTGACCAGATAGGGAACTGTTCCGAGTGAGCGAGTAGGCAGCATGCAGGGTTCATGGTGTTGGGGTTTGGGGTGGATGAGGTCAAGTGAGAGGTGATGTTGCAGGTAGTAGTGAGATTGATAGGGGATGAGCCTTGGTGAGTGCAGGATACAGTGGCAGAGATGGAGTGACAGTGAAGTATCGGAGACAAGACGGTGGCACTTGCACTGGTAGAGACGAGAAGGTCATTGACCTTATTCCAATATTGCTGTGCATTCCTCCAAATGGGTGAGGATGCACTGACCGAGGTGTCAACCCCGAACCAAGCTGGCATAGTCAGGTGCTCTGGCCATCACTCTTGGTCCTGGTGCAAGAGGAAGCCCTGCCTCTGCACCACCCCCATCCAGAGGGAGCTCTAGGACCCTGCTCACAAAGTGGGGCATCAATTTGCCCCTGTCTGCCATGTCCAGGGCAAACCTCAAAACCGTGTCGGGCAGCTCCAGACTGTTAGTGCTTCTGTGGGCGCACAACAAGATAGCACAGGCACAAGGAATACTGGACAGTGGCGAGCTCTTCTGGAAATGGAGCTGGATCTCTAAGATGGAGCTGGAATCACACGTGAGGGCTGCCTTAAGGGAGGGGTAGTTAGTTAATAAGGTGAGTTTGGTAAGATAGGCTGAGAAAACCCAACAGGCCACATGGAGAAAAACTCTCCAAAAACTTCAAAGTCACTCATATTTATTCAAAAGATTCGGCCTACACAAAAAAAACCAAACAACTGCACACGCTGGGAAACAAAAACAAAAGCAGAAATTGCCAGAAAAACTCAGTAGGTCTGGCAGCATCTGCGGAGAGAAGACAGAGTTAACCTTCTGGGTCCAGTGACCCTTCTTCAGAACTGATTGTAGCTAGGGGTCAAGTTGGTCTATGTGCTGAAGGAGAGGTGGGGAGGGGGAAGAATTACTAGCTGACAATAGATTGTTTGTGGTAGCAGACCATGTGATGACAAGGCCTGGTGTGTTGGGGTTGGTTAAGGACATGGGAGAAGGTGCTCAAGCCCTGAAATTATGGAACTCGATATTGAGTCCTGAAAGCTGCAAGGTCCCCAAGTGGAAAATGAGGTGCTTTTCTTCCAGCCTGCAGTGAGCCTCTCTGGAGCGCTGCAGCAAGCCCGAGACTGAGATGTTGGCCTGGGAACACAGTGGTGTGTTGAAGTGGCAGGCAACGTAGGGTCATTTTTGCAGGCAAGACATGGGTGTTCTGCAAAGCAATCAGCCAGTCAGTGTTTTGCCTCACTACGGTACAGCAGACCACATTGTGGGGAGCGAATGCAGTAGGCTAGATTGAATGAAGTGCAAGTAAAGCACTACTTCACCAGGAAGGTGTGTCTGGGGTCTTGTCTAGTGAGGAAGGGGAAAGTAAACGGGCAGATGTTGCACCTCTGCAATTGCACCATGGAAGGTGCCGTGGGGATGTGGGTAGATTTTGGGAGAGGAAGAGGAGTGGACCATGGCATCCCAGAAGGAATGGTCCTTGCAGAAGACTGACAAGGAAGGGAGGGGAATATGTGCCTGGCATCCCACTGGAGGTGTTGGAAATGGTGGCTAATGATCCTTTGGAGATGGAAGCTAATGAGATTGTAAGTGAGACAAGGGGACCTTATTGCTGTTGTGGGAGGGAAGCGGGGGAGGGGGTGGGGGGTGCGGATGGTGAAGGCTGAAGTATAGGAGATAGGTTGGACATGAACTGAAGGCCCTATCAAGCATGGTGGTGGGGAATTCTTATTTGAGGAAGAAGGTAGACATTTTGGAGGCCCTCTTGTGGAAGTTGGCAATCATCAGAACAGATGCGACAGAAATGGAGAAACTGGGAGAATGGAATCGAGACTTCACAGGAAGCTGAGTGTGAGGATGTACTGTCCAGATAACTGTGGGAGTCGGTGGGTTTATAGTGGATGTTGGTGGTCAGCCTATCCCCAGAAATGGAATCAGAGATGTCAAGGAAGGGAAGGGAGGATTCAGAGATGGACCAGGTGAAGGTTATAGCAGGGTGGAAATTGGAAGCAAAATTGATAAACTTTTCCAATTCTGGACAAGACAGGGAAGCAGCGCCAATGATGTCATTAATGTATTGGATAAAGAGTTGTGTTGGAGGCCCGAGTAGGACTGGAATAAGGAATGTTTCACGTAACCCACAAAGAGACAGGCATAATTGGAGCCTGTGCATCTACACAAAGAAACAAAAGCTCTCACTGCTTTTCCACCTATGCATGTGCAAGCAGTGCTATGTACTTTCAGCATCATTACTTACATGGATCTCAGCCCACTGTCATATTGATTCATGTCTGGTTTGCCTGAAGCACTCACAATAGCAGGATGGGGGATGCCTGTAGAGTGCATGCCTGGAGGGCCCAACACCAGGGGATGGGGAAACCTGCAAACAAGCAAAGTCATTTTGGTGCTACATTTTCCACAGTGACAACATCGTTGTGCGGCGCGAAATACCAGAATCTGATTTAACTTGTTATTGGGTGAGTGTGGAGAGAACTGGCACACATAGCCAAACGAATTACAGTTCCCAAGCTTTATCGACTAGATTAGTGGATTAACACTTAAAAATATAGACACTGAATTAGAACAGGTGCCTGTGCTGAGCCACAAAGATAGGAAGGAGTAAAAATAACAGCCAAGCGTCCTGCTCCCCCTTGTAGCAGGTTGAAGGCGGAGCATTTTGATAATTAGACAAGAACAGATCAAAATTTGGGTCTTGATGCCCCCACAGTTGAATAAGTTGTCAACGCTCATGCCTGGCCTTAAACATGAAGAATGGCCACTTGAGCGAGATTGACATCCAGTAGAGCTGTGTCCTGCATGATTCAGGGAGTTTCGGTAAGCAAAGGAGAAGCTGAGAGAAATTCAGGAAAACAAGTTGGGGTTGGAGTTATGAAGCTTTATTGCTGATGTAGATCCTTGACAAATATGAGTCAAAGAGAGGAACACAATGTAATAATCCCAATTCTACAGTTTATATTCATGTTTAATGAGGCTTTAGGGAAGAAGATGGTCCAGGACAATTGTGCAAGTGATTAGCATCACATAGCTCACTCATTATACCTTCAGCAACCCCCACTGACTTCAATAGAAGTGCATATTGATATCAAGTGTGGTGTGTAACACCAGGCTGATGTGATACCATCCACATTGTTCTACATATTTCAAATGCTTTTGACTTGAATTATCTTCTTTGTGCACAGGTAG
>NW_025967983.1:0-5408 GCF_021869965.1 Rhincodon typus
GGTTCTTTATGCTCCTGTCTCAAGTAGATCAGGTGGCATAGTTGGAAAGCATGTACTCGAGGAAACAATTCAGGATCATAGTGTGTAAGGACCTTGCATAAAATGAGCATGTACTTCATTGAGTCAAATGGACGTAATAGATGCTCTCTCTAACACTAGGCCTGATCTTGCTTCAAAGATTGCCTGAGAGGCTTATTAATTTGAATGACGTGTTGTTGAAAGTTTTCCTCCTACGAGTTATCATCCATCTGAACTGTTAGAGTCCGTAACATTCCTGGGTGTCCTGATAGCTTTTATTTTCAACAGGTCTGCTATGACCCCTAATGAAAAAAAGTGTGGGCCTAAAATATATTTGTTGGCATTGACCATTCATATGTCATCAAGTATCAAGTTAATAAATTTGACACATATTTTACTTGATCTGTTCAGTTTAAGAACTGGCACCAATTTTGTTTGAATCTCCTCTTTACCTTGTTCCTGCATGTAAAAAAGCAGATAGGTTTGGAATCTGCCTTCAGTGTGATGTGGTCTAATGTTTACCTAGGCTTTCGAAGCTTTACAATCATCGTCTAAACTCATTCTCTTGTTTTTAACCGACACTTGCATTTACATTAATGTGAGTGGGGAGCATGTCTAGTTATAGACAACATAGAGTGTTTCAGAAATGTCTTTAACTTTAACTCTTAACATTGCCTGAAACTGGCCTTGGACCTTTGGTTTCTTCTGAGCTGTGCATTAGAGAGATGAAAGTTGTAGGTGAACTTCGTCAGCCATTTAAAACTGTCAGACAGAACGGTGACTGTAACCTGTATTGACATATGAAGAGAGATTGGATTAGTGGAGTTTAGATGATTGAAGTGGGATTTAACAAGATTAGACAGGGTAAACATAAGAAAGATGTTCCTGATGACTACAGAGTCCAGACTTAGGGGTCACAGTCTCAGGATATGGCATAGGCCATTTAGGACTGATACGAAGAGAAATTTCTTCACCCAGAGAGTGGTGAGCCTGTGGAATTCTCTGTCATAGAACATGGTTGAGGCTTAAACATTGAATGTTTTCAAAAAGTAGTTCTTATGGCTAAAGGGCTCAAAGGGTATGAGTATGGCGACAGTGTTGATTGGAGAATCAAACTCAAAGGGTCAAATGGCCCACTCTTCCTATTTTCTGTCTTCCTATGTTCCACTTAACCTGTGTGCAGTGGCTATTGACAGTAATGTCTCTGCTCCAGGATCGACTTTTCTAGACTGTGGTATTCCAAAAAAACAATTGCTCTGTGAATTTGCCTTTACAAATGATTGCCTTTAATTGTTAAAAAATACAGGCTTTAGCACTGAGAGGAGGAGAAATTTCTTCACCCAGAGAGTGGTGAATGTTTGAAATTCTCTGCCAGAGAAAGCAGTTAAGGATTAAACATTGAATGTTTCCCAGAAGGATATAGTTTGTAGAGGGGAGTACTGCAATTGCAACCATGGCATTCAGCAGTTTGGGTGGAGTCTTTTACTACCATCCCACCCACAGTAGATCACAATAGATCTATTTCAGGAATACCCAAAAATGGCTACTGGCATTACTTTTGCACAGTTTCCCTGTTGCTGCTGTGGCACGCTTTTGGTTCAACACGTGAAGTTAACTTTTCCCTTGCTCGGCCTATCTGGGTTCCTGTATCATCCGGAAGGGTTTTAGGTAGAATTGAGTTGAATCTGTTACTCACTCAAAAGTAGAAGTCAGTCTCCTCCAGTGCTGTCTGCATTGGTTAGCAGACAGTTCCATTGATCAGGTTTAACTTAAAATCCATTGCCCACTGTAGAAAGCAGAAATGTACTGCTGAAGCTGTTTACGGCTCTACAGATCTCGTTAGGAATATTGTCAGCAGTTTCAGGGCCCCATATCTGAGGGAGAATATGCTAGCCTTGGAGGGGGCCCAGAGGATGTTTGCAAGAAAGATCCCTTGGATAAAGGGCTTGCCATATGAGGAGTGGTTGAGGTTTGTGGGTCTGTACTCGATGGAGTTTAGAAGGGTAAAGGGGAATTTGATTGAAATACTGAGAGACCTGGATAGAATGGATGTGGAGAAGATGTCTCCATAGTAGGAGAGTCTCGGACCTGGGGGCACAGCCTCAGAGTGAAGGAACAACCCTTTAGAACTGAGGTGAGGAGGAGTTTCTTCAGCCAAAAAGTGGTGAATCTGTGGAACTAATTGCCACAGAGGCCAAGTCATTGAGTGTCTTTAAGACAGAGATAGTTAGGCTCTTGATTGGTAAGGGGATTAAGGGTTACGGGGAGAAGGCAGGAGAATGGGGTTGAGAAACATGTCTGCCATGATCAAATGGTAGAGAAGACTCAATGGGCCAAAAAGCCTAATTGTGCTCCTGTGTCTTATGGTCAAATGTACCATCACAGAACTTAACATTAGGCTCTCCATGCCACTTATCTCCTGTTCCTTGGGTCTGTCATTGCTGCCTCCATGTAGTAGGTTCTTGTAGGTGGACATAGACAGACTGTATTAAAAATAACTAAAGACATGGTATTTTAAGAAAGGACATCTCCTGGAGCTCTGCTTACTCTGGCTTCAGTACTATGTCTTCTGAGGTTATGGTGACATTGCTGCTTTTGCATAACCACAGTAGTTGTCCTGAGTGTAGTTATAATTAACTCTTTACTCCACTATTAATTGGAGGGATAATAATTGTCAGCCCTGTAATTGCAAAAGTAATTTGAGAGAATGAAAGTGGTTCATGTTCGGAAAAGAGTCTAGTGAACTGTGACATGCTGGTGGATTGAGAAGAGCACCCAGTGACTGGGAGTAGGCTGGAGGTGACGGAGTATTCCTACGTTTCCAAATAAGCCCAGATATTGCCCTGAAGAACTGGTATGGCTTTGACTTAATTTTGCTCTAGTTGCATGCAAGAAAGATTTGTAAAACAACAGATTTAATAATAAGGAGGTGGACAGGAGGCTGAAAACAATGAAGAAATCCGACAAGGAAAAGGGCCTGGTGTTCATGCTGTATTTTAATGTAGGCTCTCACTTACATCTTGAAGCCTCATTTCCCACCTGGGAGTTGTCCAAGTGGACAGAATAAACAGTTGGCAGGAGGGAACACCAGCAGCAGAAAACTACAGCTGGGAATCCTTGGGCATAGATCCTGTTGATTGGGAGGTTGGGAATGTTCAGTAAGTGAAATGTGGGCAGCAGGAATGCCCAGAGGTTGGTGAAATAAGGATGGGAAAGAAGGAAGATGAACCCAGCGATTAAGCCATGGGGCAGTGGACTAATAGCTCACAAGGAAGAGAGGTGACTCTGAAGGGGAGCCAGGAGGCCAGGTAAGCTGAGAAGACAGATTATACTGGTCAGCCAAGGGAGTGATCAGTGTGGGGAGAAGAAGGGAGCTTCTCCCAATGTAGGGGCAATGCAAAAGATTCTGATGATTTATGGGTGTTCTCGTAGGTTGAGAAGAGAGCTCATTAGTTGGGAATGGAAGAATCAGTGCCGGAGGTGAGAGAACATTTCTACTTTCCGTGCCTCACAAGTTGTTCTGAAACCTTTCACTAACTCAGTTCCAGACCCCTGGGTTATTCATGCTGCCACAGTCAGTTTTATATTTATTATTACATGTTGGGGTTTCTTTCTAACTTCCTACTTAACCTATCTTCTCCGGCTGTCGTGGTTAATATTTTTAAGCACTTCAGATTTTGATGATCTTAAGCTTAGAATCGATCCTTCATCAAATGTCCTCTATCAAAGTAGTTTGGGAGGATTAGCTGGGATTGTATTTTTTTCTTATCAAATAAAAACAAGCAGTGTGTTCCTAGCATCCATCCACCTTTTGTGGTAAAATGAATATGTACCACACGAACTGCCAGACTCAAAGCTTGGATTAACTCCAAGATGTTAAGGCCAGCTAGAGACTTTGACATCCCGTCTGTTCAGGGTGCTTTAATCATGAAAGCAATCCATTAGTCACACAAACTCCCTGAATTGTAATAGAGCACAGATCATAAAGATCATCTAGCTTTTGTACATTATATTTATTGGTGTCCATCTGTTGTAGGAAGGATTTACTTCACAGAGACAGCTGTCAGGAAGTTATATAATAGTGAATTCTGAACTTAAAATGGGACTGATAATAGACTCGCCATCATATCATATTAAAAATAGATTATTGAACATATTGGCTGAGAGAGCATGGGCTATTGCACCACAACAGACTGCATTCTTGGAAAAGCTCAATAGGTACTTTTCAAAGTTAATGTCAAATTGAATATGATAATGGCTAGGATGAATCTTGCAGCTCTACTTATGCTTAAGAAGAGGATCTGGAGTTGATTAACACACTGAGTGCCTTGTAGATTAATCAAATCATTGTACCCATTTCTAATCTGAGAGGTGGTGGAACATCCATTAACCCAGAATAAAAATATCTTTCTCAAAAGCTTCCTGTTTAGGCATAGTAAAAAAAAAATCAGCCTCTATAATCTTCCTGAGGACATGTGCATTATTAGAAGTCGGAGTTTTGTATTTGACCTTCTTGCTGGTTTTGATCCAAGATGGAAAAGATAATTTCAACATCACCTTGGGTTCTGTCTATCATTTTTTCATCTTTCCCACTCACCTCTTTTTCGATGCTATGGAACTGGTTACTGGTCATTTCTGTTACATCCCTGTAATCTGAGGCTTTTCCTACAAATAAATGAGGTTAGATTTTGTGTTTGAAAATTGGGACTGTTACAGTCTGACAAGTGTGTAAAATCTAGCGTCATAATGTTATATTCCAAACTCGATGCCATTCTGCTGGTCCAATATTTCAAGATAATCAGGTAATCAGGTAGGTGCTGCAATTAGCAGCCCTCCCATCATTTTTAATACCTTATCAGCAAGTATTCAAGCTTGTTAATAAACCAGTGAACTGGACTAAAACATTTCCTATGGCATAATCCAGCTATGCTTTTTATTCAAGAACTGTTGACAGGGCAGATATAATAAAAGCTACAAGTGACACTGTGGCTGAATTTAATGGTAAAGTCTGCTGCTCAAAGTTGGGAGACTGATGGAGTTTATCATTTTTTAAATTACATTTGAATCTACATTAGAATGTTTCCTCAGGGAAGGGGGACAAAGAAACTGCTTCACATCAGCATTGACATCTGTATCATTTGTGCTACGTATCGCTGTATCAGAAGGGAATTTTCCACTCTATTGGAGGCACCTCCTTTCCAGTGAGAAGGAGGAGGCGGAGAAGAAGGAGAGTAACTGGCCAGGAACAGGGATACCATGAAGTACCATGAGGTATGGCAAGGTAGGCAGCCTGCTATGGAGTAAGAAACTGCAGAGGAAAGACAGCAATATAGGCAGACCGAGATAAATGAAGGTAATACCGTACTTTCTGAGTGTACAGAGTTAGGATA
>NW_025967983.1:5808-25000 GCF_021869965.1 Rhincodon typus
ACCTAGACCCTTCATCTTTTTCTGATGAAGGGTCTAGGCCCGAAACGTCAGCCTCTCTGCTCCTATGATGCTGCTTGGCCTGCTGTGTTCATCCAGCCCTGCACCTTGTTGTCTCGGATTCTCCAGCATCTGCAGTTCCTACTATCTCTAATACCTTGTTAGGACTCAGTAGTGGTTGTTCTTTACTACTGCAAACTAAATAGGCCGTTTGACCCATTCAAGGAACAAAGAAAGCTGTTGGTATTATTCTTCTATGCACAAATATGACATGGTGATCAGTAGTGGTCGTCTTTGTTTAATACCACAAGGTACAATGCTGCAAAAATCCAATGGAACCAGAAGAAGAGTTTTCAAAAGGCCATCCTTTAGACTTTACTGCTTTAAGAATTATCCATTCAGACAGTCAATAGCAACAAGCATTTGAACAAATAAGCCATCAGCAGGAACTCATGAAAGAACCAACAAGGGAAAAGCACTATTGAGCCATTATTTCAGACCTGTTAAGAAAAGCAGAGGAAGCAATGTGGGCTGGAAAGAGCTTAAACTCTAGACACACCTAGCAGTCAAAGGTTCCATGGGGAAGCAAAGATCTGTAGGAGCATTCTTGGTTAGATGTTTGACTAGGAACCAAAATTCTATGGTAAAGTTGAAAATATCTATTGGGGAAAGGGAGAAACTTCAAAGTACAAACAGAAAGATCAGACTGAGAATGCCAGAAGTTTAAAAAAAAGTACTTATATCTCATAATGAATATTGCTATCATAGTGAGCAGACACCAGAAGGCACGGTTGAAATCAAAGATCATTGAAGCACTTTGAACTGAGACCATAGTATTGGGAACATCATAAAGCAGATTTAAGGCAGAAAAGGGACAATTTAAAAGCTAAAGCAGACAGAGTCTAACATGACAGTTAGTTGCAAAGCCTTTAAGGCCATGATAAGAGCTCAAGATTCATAATATAAACAATGGTTCCGTGCAGGATGAATTCATTAAGGCTGCAGGCACAGCAATTTATTTGGGAAAGTTATGGAAAAGGCCATGTATCGTGCATTAGCCGTTTTGCCTGCAGACAGCAGAAACCTCCATTCTGACTGCAAAAATATTTGGTGAGGAGAAAAAAATTAAAGCATTAATATTTAACAGAATTAAAAGCTAAACTAAAGGAAAATTGCACCGCATTGCCATACTGCATGGTTGAAAAGCTTTAAGATAATGAAAATAAAGTAGCATTGCTATTTACAGAAGTAAGAGACAATAAAAGTGATGTTTATTCTGCATCTTGAGCACTATCGAACACAGAGATCTGATAAACAATTTTAGAAAAAGAAGCATTCTCTGTTACATGGGCATGTGTAACATTCTCAGGAAACATCATTGGTCTGGTAATGGTCACTGAAACAGACCACCAACCTTTAGTCTCCTTGCTCAATGAGGGGGATTTAAGAATGTTTCCTAGAATTGAAAGATGTTGATTGAGGATGATGAGATTTGCTTCTGACACAGATTATGTATGACATCAAACGCAAACAACAGCAATCTCTGGAGTGACTATTGACAGAGTTGCATTACAAAAAGATAATTTTGTTCAAGAAAGCAAATTATGCACCTGTGGCACAATGGCCATCAAAAAAAAATCATCAGGGACAGATTAGGAACCAGGAATGGATCATAAGTCATCAGTATTGTGCGCAGGCTAAGTCAGACCAATGATCTGCTGATATCATGATGAAAATTTATTTTGGGCATAGAAAATAATTTAATGCTGTCAATGAGATATAAAGTTATGATGAGAGATTTGTTCATTCCAATTTCACTTAGAGAAAATATCTTAGTGAAGAAGAAAAATATAAAGGTCACTTTAATGTCACCAAATGTTGAGCAAGTGCTCAGTCATCAGTGTGGTGGCCTAGAATTTCAAAGAATGCTGAAGAAATAGTTTCTAATTGCCAAACATGTATTGTCCACCAACTGGAACAGAGAGAACCATTGATATTGACTGCATTTCTAACCAGAACGTGAGAAAGGGTGGAATGGATCTATTTGTCTTCAATGGCAAATAATATTGCAGTTAAAAACTTGTATAATGCTACTGCAGAAACAACAATCAGACTATTGAAAGGTATTTTTGCACCTTGTGAAATTCCAGATATAGTTGTTTCTGACAACAGACTGCAATTTGCAAATTAATGTTTCAAGTGCCTTCAGAAACTTATGGATTGAAAGAAATCATGAGTTTCCTCAGGTATCCTCTGTCTAACGGTGAAGTTGAACATGGAGACAGCGCTATCAAAACAATTTTAAAAAGCATGAAGAGTTTCAAACTGGATTATTGAACTACAGCTCCTTCACCTGCACCTTCCAAATTGCTGATGAGAAGGGAACTAATCTTCCTCTTCTATCTAGGAAATTATTCTCAAGGTTACAACCAAAGGATTATCAGAGAGTTCAAAACAGAGAGGAATCTTATGAAAGGAAACAAGTCCAGAAATATAATGAAAAATATCACATTAAGATTTCTCCAAAGCAGTCAGAATATCAAAAAGCATGGCTATGTGATCAAAATAAGGAAGGCATGGTCACCAAGAACCAATAACAATCAACAAAGGTCTTACTTAGTACCTACAGCAGAAGATACTGAAATGACTTGGAAAGAATATTACTCTAATATATCAGAAGCATCAGTCTGAAACATATTGGAATGAACCAGATGTTGTACCTGAAATCTGAAAGGAACCTCAGAAACTGAGAAGCATCGCACCTTCAGAAGACTATCCAAGTCAAGAATCAATCTTTTTTTAATCCATATGTGAGACGTGGGCATCACTGGCTGATGAGCATTTATTGCCCATTCCTAGGTGCCCTTGAGAAGGTGGTGGTGAACTGCCTTTTTGAACCTTTTGTAGCCCATGTGCTGTAGGTTGACTCATAATGTCCTTAAGGTGGTAATTCTAGGATTTTGATCCAGCGACAGTGAAGGAATGGTGATTTATTTCAAAGTCAGAACAGTGAATGATTTGGAGGAGAACTGGAAGATGGTGGTGTTCTCATGTGTCTGCTGTCCTTGACTGTCTAGATGGAAGTGGTTGTGGTTTTGGAAGGCGCTGTCTAAGGATCTTTAGTGTATTTTTACAGTGAAGCATGTCGATCATACATACTTCTGCTACTGACTGTTGGTGGTGGATGCAGTGTATGTGGTGCTAATCAAGTGGGCTGCTTTGTCCTGGATGGTGTCAAGCTTCTTGAGTGTTGTTGGAGCTACATCTATCTAGGCAAGTGGGAAGTATTCCATCACACTCCTGACTCGTGCCTCGCAAATGATCGACAGGCTTTGGGGAGCCGAGAAGTGAGTTACTCACTCATTCCTATTCCTAGTATCTGACCTGCTCTTGTAGTCACTGTGTTTATGTGGTGTGTACAGCTTAGTTTCTGGTCAATGGTGACCCCAAGGAAGTCAATAGTGGGGCATCCTGTGATAAGACCATTGAGTGTCAAGGGGCGATGGTTAGATTGTCGCTTTTTCTATAGTAGAACCACCAATTTTCCAAGACAAAAGAAAGCACATTCTGGGAGACTCGCAAAATCTTCAAACCAACTGAATCTGTCAAGTCAGAGACCTGTGGGCAGATGGGGTGGAATGTAAACATAAACATAATTTATTTGTGTGTAATAAGAAAAAAAATTGGGACAAAGACATAGGGAGATTTGTTGTATGTAGCTCTGAAAGGGTTACTATCCAGAAGAACGTAATAAGCATCACCCGCATTGATGTTAGGTAGACAATCATATGAAAAGGCTCACAGAGAGACAAAAACAGACATGGGAGAGGCATGGAAGTTCAAGGGAAAGACGTGGAAGTTCTTGCATAATCTATGTACAGTGTGGTATGCAATAAACATCTTATTGTTAACTTTACCTGACTCTCGCAGTCTCTAAAGTTGGACCAAAGAGGCTGATGTTCCCCATCCACCAGAAACTACGACATCAATCAGTAGTTGGAACAACAGAGACACACAGGGTAATGTGCATGCAATCAATGAGGTGTTGCATCTAGTAAAACCCAAAGACTGAAATGAGGCAATTGCAAAAATTCAATCTTCCTAACTAAATAGCCTACATTAAACACACAATGTAATTCTTTCTCTTTGTGAATTGGATATTTTACTATACTTCAAAAATTGTTTAAAAAATGACATACTTGAAGTCATAAATGTATAAAAGTGTATTGTCAATGAGTTCATGTTAGTATTCCCCTTAATAGTTTCTTTTAATGTACTTAACCCATGTGATTTTCATGTAAGCCAAACATTGTGACTTCAAAAATAACACTTTTTTTCATCTCTTTGGATGTTTAATTTTCAATAAATGTATAATTTACATTCTGTTCACAAATGTGGAATTAAATAAACATTTGTTTCAAAATCCTTAATTAGGATAAAACATGTAATAGATTTGAATACTTTATAAATTTGATAAGCCTTTGCAGGCTCTCTGTTAAACAGAAATTTCATCTCTGCAGCACTAGAATTCTAACATTAAAACTTCAGTGGATTAGGCCATTTTCTAAAAAAGAAGTCTCACCATTACCTTTGTGGCCAGCAGTTTTTCTAATTAATTTGCTATTTTTTCATTTAAGTCGGTTTGGTATAGCCTATGACCATTTTGATAAAAATGAATTGAGTATACGGCTATTATTCACTTCTCAGGTCAAATGAGAAAATACACCCACATTCCAATCACACACTTGTAATACAGATGGGGTGGGTGTATGATGGTGAGGAATCTTCAGTTTCTAAGGCTCTCCAGTGCACTCACAGTAACCCCAGTAACTGCACCAGTATATTCCACTCGTATGGCTGAGTAGCAGATATGTGTAACGGCTTCAAGAAATTAAATATAAAGTTGCAAAGGTTGGAAACATGTTATGAAACGAGGGAAGAGAGAATTCAGGAAATGATAGATCTTTTAGCCAGATGTCAGTTTTTACCCATTTTGTTATTTACGGAAAGGACGATTTGCAGTGTGAGACTTGCCATTGGATCAATTGGCTGAAGAGTGGCAGGTGGAATTTAATTTGGATAAATGTGACGCATTGCATTTTGGTAAAACAGACAAGGGCAGGACTTATATATTTAAAAGTAGAGCCTTAGGTAGTGTTGTAGAACAGAGAGAGCTAAGGATTTGGGTACATAATTCTTTGAAGTTTGCGTCATATATATATATATGATGGTTAAGAAGGCATTTAGCATACTTGCCTTCATTGCTCAGACCTTTGAGTACAGGAGTTGGGTCATTATGTTGAGGTTGTACAGGATGTTGGTGAGGCCTGCTCTGGAGTACTGTGTCCAGTTCTGGTCGCCCTGTAATAGGAAGGATGCTATTAAGCTGGAGAGGGTTCAGAAAAGATTTACCACAATGTTGCTGGGAATGGAAGGTTTGAGTTGCAAGAAGGGGCTAGATAGGCTGGGGCCTTTTTTCACTGGAATGTAGGAAGTTGAAGTGTGACCTTATCGAGGTTTGTAAAATCATGAGGAGTACAGGTAAGGTGAATGGTAGGTGTCTTTTCCCTAGGTTGGGGGATTTCAGGACTAGGGGGCATATTTTTAAGGTGAAAGGAGAAGGATTTTAAAAAAGACATGAGGTACTTTGTTTTACAGAGAATGGTTCGTGTGTGGAATGAAGCTCCAGAGGAAGTTGTGGATGCGGGTACAGTTATAAGATTTAAAAGGTATTCAGATAACTACGTGATTAAGAAATGTTTTGAGGGATAAGTTAGTTTCGGAACATGGTCGGCATGGATGAGTTGGATCGAGAGGTCTGTTTCCGTGCTGTATGACTCTAGGACTTTATGACTCTAACTTAACAACGTCCTCACTTCAAACTCTTCTCCTCCTGAACCCCCAGAAACCACCTCCCCCACCCCCACCACCCCATCCCTTGGTTATTCACCAAAATAATATCCCATTTCTAATTAAGTGATCAGTTGGAATTGTAAATATTGCTGAAATATGATTAGAAATAAACAACCCCAGTTTTGATATCTGCTAGTTAAAGGCTAGTCAATTTATTAAAGGGTGAATATCCTGGCAGTTTTACAGTGTAACATTGTGTAATAAGAAAAAGATAATTATAACCTTGTTGGAAATGTACATTTAAAGCATTATGACAATAGCATGATAGGATTTTCCATTAAGTTTGAAAAAAGATGTAGTTCAATCCAAATCTAGAGTCAAAGGAGTGTTTAAGTAATTAATATTATCCAATTATGCAGATGTGAGGAGGAGGAGGTTGGCTGTTAAAAAGGTTGGCCCGGAGATAGCAATAGTAATTAAAGAATTAATGCTTGGTTTTCAAAGGCAATCATCTTTTCAGGCAAAAATTCCCAACAGGAACATTGGAGAGACATATCAAGAAAAATTAAAGATTTAGATCAATGGTGTAGGCCTCCAAATTTGTCAAAGATTTTGTAAATTTGTGGAATAGGAGAACTGTTGAATTCAACAAATAATAATGAAGAAAATAGAATGTGAATATAAAATAGCAAGGGACACAAAAATGGATTTTTGAAAGCTTCCATAGATTTGTAATAAGTCAAAAATTAGCAAGGATAAATGTGGGTCCACTACAGACAGAGAAAGGAGAACTTATAATTCGAAGTTGAGAAATCGCAAAGAATCTAAAGAAGTACTTTGTGTCCATCTTTGCAGAGGAAGACACAAGAAGCTGCCCCAAAATGATTAAAATCTGAAGGTTTGTTGAGAGAATGGAACTGAAAGAAATTACCATTAGTGAGAAAGTAGTATTGGAGAAATTGATGGGACTAAGATTTGACAATTCCCAGGATCCGATGGCCTTTACCATAAAGTGTTGAAAGATTTGGTCAAAAAGATATGCTGATCATCCTTAAAATTTCTATTAATCTTGCAATTATACCTGCAGATTGGATGATTACAAATATAATCCAGCAGTTTATGAAAAGAGGGAAGAGAGAATTCAAGAAATGATAGATCTTTTAGCCAGATGTCAGTCGAATCATACAGTTGTAGAGATGTATAGCACGGAAACACTCTTCAGTCTAATTGGTCCATGCTGACCAGATATCCTAGATAAATCTAGTCCCATTTGACAGCATTTGGCCCATATTCATCTAAATCCTTTTTATTCATATTCCTGTCCAGATGCCTTTTAAATGTTGTAATTGTACCCGCTTCTATCACTTCATCTGACAGTTCATTCCACACACGCACCACCCTCTGTATGAAAAAGTTGCCCCTTAGGTCTGTTTTTAAATCTTTCCCCTCTCACCTTAAACCTATACGCTCTAGTTTTGGACCCCCCCCACCCATGGGAAAAGACCTTACTATTTACCCTATCCATGCCCCTCATGATTTTATAAACCTCTATAAGTTCACCCCTCAGCCTCCAGCGTTCCAGGGAAAATAGCCCCAGGCTATTCAGCATCTCCCAATTGCTCAAACCCTCCAACCTTGGCAACATCCTCGTAAATATTTCCTGAATCCTTTCAAGTTTCACAACATCTTTTCTATAGCAGGCAGACCAGAATTGTACACAGTATTTCATAAGTGGCCTAACCAATGTCCTGTACAGCCACAACATGACCTTCCAACTCCTACAGTCAATGCATTGACCAATAAAGGCAAACTTACCAAATGCTGTCTTCACTATCCTATCTACCAGCGACTCCACTTTCAAGAAACTATGAACCTGCAATCCAAGGTCTCTTTGTTCAGCAACACTCCCCAGGACCTTACCATTAAGTGTATAGGTCTTGCCCAGAGTTGCCTTTCCAAAATGCAGCACCTCACATTTATCTAAATTAAAGTCCATCTGCCACTCCTCGGCCCATTAGGCCATCTAATCAAGATCCCATTGTTCGCTGATGCAACCTTCTTGGCTGTCCACTACACCTCCAATTTTGGTGTCATTTGCAAGCTTACTAACCATACCTCCTATGATCACATCCAAATCATTGATATAAATGATGAAAAGCAGTGGACCCATCACCGCTCCTTGTGGTACACTGCTGGTCACAGGTCTCCAGTCTGAAAAGCAACACTCCATGACCACCCTCTGTCTTCTTTCTTCGAGCCAGTTCTGTATCCAAATGTCTAGTTCTCTCTGTATCCCATGTGATCCAACTTTGCTAACCAATGTACCATGAGGAACCTTTTCAAACGCCTTACTGAAGTCCATACAGATTATGTTCACCACTCTGCCCTCATCAATCCTCTTCGTTACTTCTTCAAAAAGTTCAGTTGTTATTCTGACACAATTTCCCTTGCACAAAATCATGTTGACTATTCATAATCAGTCCTTGCCTTTCCTTGCCTTTCCAAATACATGTAAATCCTGTCCTTCATGATTCCGTCCAACAACTTGCCCACCACCAATATCAGGCTGACCGGTCTATAGTTCCCTGGCTTTTCCTTACCACCTTTCCTAAATAGTGGCACAACGTTAGCCAATCTCCACTCTTCTGGCACCTCACCTGTTGCTATTGATGATACAAATATCTCAGCAAGCAGCCCAGCAATCACTTCCCACATAGTTCTGGGGTACACCTGATTAGGTCCCAAGGATTTATCCACTTTTATGCATTTTAAGATGTCCAGCACCACTTCCCCTTTAATATGGACATTTTTCAAAATGTCGCCATTTATTTCCCCATGTTCTGTATCTTCCAGTAAACACTGATGCAAAATATTTATCTCGCCCTTCTCCTGCAACTTCCACATATAGGCAGCCTTGCTGTTCTTTAGGGTGTCCTATTCTCTCCTTAGTTACCTTTTGTCCTTATTGTATTTGTAGAATCCCTTTGGATTCTCCTAAACCCTATTTGCTAAAGCTATCTCAAGTCCTCTTTCTGCCCTCCTGATTTCCCGCTTAAGTATATTCCTATTGCCTTTATATTTTAGGGAATCACTTGATCTCTACTGTCTATACCTGACAGATGCTTCCTTCTTATTTTTGATCAAAACCTCAATTTCTCTCGTCATCCAGCATTCCCTACACTTGCCAGCCTTGCCCTTCACCCTAACAGGAACTTACTATCTCTAGACTCCTGTTATCTCATTTTTGAAGGCTTTCCTTTTGCCAGCAGTCTCTTTACCTGCAAACATCCATCCCCAAACAACTTTTGAAAGTTCTTGCCTAATATCATCAAAGTTGGCCGTCTTCCAACTTAGAACGTTAACTTTTATATCCTGTCTATCCTTTTCCATCACTATTTTAAAACTAATAGAATTATGGTCACTGGCCCCAAAGTGCTCCCCCACTGACACTTCAGACACCTGCCCTGCCTTATTTCCCAAGAGTAGGTCAAGTTTTGTACCTTCTCTAGTGGGTACATCCACATACTGAATCAGAAACCCCAAACCTCCACCCACCCACCCCCAATACTAGTTTAAATCTTCCAAAGCAGCTTTAGCAAATCTCCCCACCAGTATGTGAGAAACCTTCCAATTCAGGTGCAATCTGTCCTTCTTACACATGTCACTTCTACTCCAGAAGAGATTCCAATGATCCAAAAATGTGAATCTTTCTCCCCTGCACCAGCTCCTCAGCCACACGTTCATCTGCTCTATCCTCCTATTTCTACCCTCACTAGTGATCCAGATATTACTACCCTGGAGGATGCCCTTTTCAAATTCCTGCCTAACTTCCTATATTCTCTTCTCAAAAGTTCATCCGTTTCTCTTCCTATGTCATTAGTTCCAATGTGTACAACAACCTCCTGCTGGTCCCTCTCCCCTTTGAGAATATTTTGCACCCTCTCCAAGATATCCTTGATCCTGGCACCTGGGAGACAACACAGCATTTTGATGTATCGCTGTCGGCCGCAGAAACATCTGTCTGTGCCTCTGACTAGAGAGTCCCCTATCAAAATCGATTGCTTGGAACCTGACATACTCCTCGTGACATTAGAGCCAGTCTCAGTACCAGAAACCTGGCTGTCAGTGCTACATTCCCCTGAGAGCCCATCATCCCCTACATTTTCCAACACACCATACTTTTTTGAGATGGTGATAGCCAAGGAGACACCTGCACTACCTGCCTCCCTCTCCTACCTTTCCTGAAGGTAACCCATCTACCTGACTGTATCTTCAGTTTATCTCCCTTCCTCAACTGCCATCCATCATACCCACTAGCTCCTGTAAATTCCTCATTGCGTCTGACTGTCACTCGAAATGATCAATGTGATCTGATAGGATTCACAACCAAACACTTCCTGCAGACATAATCATGGAAACTCTCCCTAATCTCCCACATACAACAGGAAGAGCACATCACTCTACTAAAGGCCATCTTTGCACATTTAATAGACCCAGAAAATAGCTCAGTCTTACTGCTCTACAGTAAATTTAGTACTTATGTTTTTATATTTTTAAAGTTTAATCAAGAGACAGATCGGAATAAAAACATATCATTAAAAAAAACCTGCCCTACTCACTATTTTAGATTTACAAAAGAAAAACAGTAATGTTAAACTTTAAAATTAGCCACTTAACTCCTCCCCTGCTATAAGCTTTCCCACACAGGTTTCCCTAAGGTCAGATGTGAAATTCACTGTCGGTTTATTTTTCTTAGATGAACTCCAATGTCCAAAGATACTTGAAATCAAACATTAGAGGCAGTCAGCAGTGCAGGTTTATTTCTCCATTGATTCACTTCACATGTTGTCATTACCTTTGTCTTTATTCCGCCTTTTTAAAGTGCTGTTGTTTGGATCCTTTTTCCCCCAAACTTCCAAAACAATGCAACAGTTTATACAACTATAATTACTGCTCCTAGAATTCAAGGAAATCAGCTCCAATGCTGATAATACCACAAAAAGGAGCAGCTCTTACAGCCACAATGTTTTTCCCGTCCTCCATCTTGGATTACCCAGAATCCTTGAGAAAATATTTAAAATCTATTCCAAAGAATGTGATTGCTAGACATTCAGAAAATATTTATCTGATTGGACAGAGTCAGCATGGATTTATGAAGGGGAAATCATGTTTAACAAACGATTAAGTTTTTTTGGGAATATTATGAGAAGTATTGATAAGCAGAATCAGCGGTTGTGATGTATTTGGATTTTCAGAATACTTTTGAAGAAGTCCCAGACACGATGGTTAGCAAACAAATTAAAGCAGACGGGATACAGGGTAATATACTAGCATGGATTGAAGACTAGTCATCGGACAGCTAACAGAGAATAGGAAAAAATTGATCACTCTCAGGGTGGCAGCTTTGGCTAGGATCATTATTTGGCCCTCAGTTGTTCACAACATATACCAGTGGTTTAGATTTGAGGGCCAATAGTATTATTTCCAAGTTTGCAGATGATACAAAACTCGGTAGGAATGTGAATTTTGAGGAGGATGCGAAGAGGCATCAAGAGGATTTAACCAAGCTGAGTGAGTGGTCAGGCCAAAGCAAGTGGAATATAAGTTATCCACTTTTGTAGGAGAAGGGAAGGTGGAGACTATTTCTTAAATGGTGGGAGATTGAAAAGTGCTGATATCCAAATGGATAGCTGATGTCCTTGCTGATAAGTCACTGAAAGCTGGCATGCAGATGTAGCAAGCAATTAGGAAGGCAAACAGTATGTGATTTTATTGCAATCAAATTTGAATACAGAAGCAAAGAAAGCTAGCTTAAATTCCATAGAACACTGATGAGACCGCACCTGGAGCATTGTATGCAGTTCTGGTCTCCTTGTCTAAGGAAGTGTATGCTTGCATTAGAGACACTAAAGTAGATGTTCACTGGACTGATTCCTGGGATGGTTAGACTGTCCTGTGAGAAGACAATGGGGAGAGTAAGCCTATATTCTCCAGAGTTTAGAAAAATGAGAGTCAAAAAAAATGTTTTCCCTGGTTATGGGGTATAGAACCAGGGGAGAGTCTCAGAATGGAAGACGAGCCGTTTAGTACAAAGATAAACATTAAAACATAAGACATAGGAGCAGGAATAAGTCATTCAGCCTCTCAGGCTTACTATTCTATAAAGTTATGCCTATCTATCCCAGGCTTGAACTCATCTCTCATGCCAACTCCTCATAGCCCTCATTTCCTTGATATTTCAAAAATCTATACCTCCTCTTTAAATACTTATAGTTATTTAGCCTCCAGAATTCTCTGAGGTAGAGAATTCTAGACATTCACTACTATCTGAAAGAAGAAACTACTTTTAAATCAATGTCTCCTTACTTTGTAACTATGTTCCCTAGTTTGAGAGTCCCCCCCAATAGTAAAACATCTTCGAAGCATCTATCCTGCTAAATCAGTTCAGAATCTTGTACATTTCAATAAGAGCATCCCTCTTTCTTCTGAACTCAAATAAAGTTGTAACCTGTTCAACTGTTCTCAGTAAGTCAACCCTTTGAAGGAGGTAAGTGACGGATCTTTGGAAATATCTTTACCCTGGAGAGCTGTGGAAGTTCAATCATTAATTAAGTTCATCGCAGAGAATAATTAATTTCTAGTTACTAATGACATCAAGGAATATGGGGTAATGTGGGAATATGGCTTTGAGGTAGAGGATCAGCCATGATTTGGAGTAGTGGAGCAGGCTGAAGGGCTGCATGGTCTTTTCCTGCTCTTGGAGTTGCTAGGAGAAGCTTCGCTTGCAAAATGTGAAAAATTTGGAAGTAAAAGGTTAAAAAATCTGAGACACCTTTGTAAGACATCTTTGTAGGCATCTTTTGTATGGTTTCTATTTTGCTAGGATCAGGTCTAATACTTTTTATTGAGGAGATTGATCTGAAGAAATTGATTAGGCTCATGTCGATTTGACAATTTATAGTGCTGAAAATAAGACCGCATTTCCTTGCCACTCTCATGAGCTGATGGAGGCTTGTGTGAGAACTGCCATGTCATCTGAGAGACAACCTGGCAGATTCTTGGTGATACAATCCCTACATTGTTGGTCTATATCCTGGCTAAGAGATAATCCAATTTGGAATTTGAGGAAACAACACCTATTGAAAGGTGTTTGAAAAGGTGCCAATTCCTATGACTCCAGGGAAAAATGTATGGACCAGCATCTATTCTTGGCATCGAGCTTGGAAAACTAATTAGTAATTGTTATTTCTTCTAACAGTCTTGAAGATACAGTGTCAATCTAGTCTGCAATTCATGCAGCAATGTATATTCTTAAGTGTCCAATTAATGGCCTTATCCCTCTGCTGGTGATATTCAACCAATCCTGCCATTGAAATAAAGTTCAGACATAATTTACTGCTTTAGTCTCTTTCACCTTCAATCTCTTCCGTTGTCTCTCCTCTTCCCTTTCTCCTTCCCTTGCCCATTTCCTTTTTAAGTTCACCATTTTAGCTTATCTATTCGTCATCCCTCCAGTAATTTGAGTGTCTATTCATTTCTGAGGCACACGTGTGAAGTGCATTGGAATGGTTTCCTTTGTTTAAAAAAAACTAAGAAAAAATGCTGTTAAAATGTCTCCTAAAATTCTGATAATTAGCAAGCAATATATTAAAAATAAACATAAGAAGCTGACTGTCTCTGTTGTAATGGTACATCATAAACCACAGATAATTGAACATCAGTTTGAGCATCTTTGCAGTTTGTTTTCAATAACCTAAAGCTCTGTACACTATTTATCCGCAGCATCAAGCTTGAACAAAATCCACAATTAAACAAAAAACACCCATTACTTGCTTCTCTGAGCCAATCTGCTTGTTTGGAAAGGTCTGTGTAGGGTTGGTGCGGTAGATTGAGAAAATAACTTCTCACCTTGGACCCCTCAATACAGTTTTCAGCAGCCATAAAACTTCTATCTTGAATACAACATGAACATTGCTAGGTGAAGAACTGCAGATGCTGTAAATAAGAAACAAAAACAGAAGTTGCTGGAAAAGCTCAGCGGGTCTGGCAGCATCTGTGAAGAGAAATCAGAGTTAATGTTTCGGGTCTGGTGACCCTTACTCTGAACCATTAACATTGTTATGCTGAAACAAATCCTTCATCCCAGCATTCTCCATCTGATATAAGGCACTTCATTAGCTTTCCTTTCACCTTACCTCTGCCCTAGCGTATTGGGTTGCCTTGCAGCAGTGCCTCAGGCAACTTCTTCAAATCTGAATAATACATTCTTGTTAACTGGTACATGCATCATTCCAAACTGTTGTACAATTGGATGTATCTTTTAATCCCCACGGATATTTTTACAAGTATCATCAATAGTGGTGACATTTTTACTTTCTATGCCTGCAGCCCTGCCCCGTATTACTTTGTATATAGAGCATTGTTACTTTATATTGACTCCATATTTGGATTAAACTGAAACAAAAACCGAAGGCACTGGAGAAATTTGGTATGTCCGGCAGCATCTGTAGAGAGAAAACAGAGTTAACATTTTGAGTCCAGTGATCCTTTTTCACAGTTGAAAGCCTGTATTATTTGAAAGCCTCAGGAAGTTCATTCCACATGCAATGGCTGAACCTCAAAAAGATTCATGAAAGATGTTAGATCCAATATCGAGTCATTTTTGTGGCCTCTGGATAAAGAAGGTCCTGTGGTTTTCTGACAAATGTAACCATTGTGAAGGGACGAAAAGTATCTGAAAGGGATATTACTTGATTCAGTGCATTAAGTGTCACCCCTGTGGTGCCGTTATGAAGACTTGAGAGTCAGTAACTAAGGATTTTGAATGATGAGGTCCTCTGAAGAATCTCTGTATTAATGTATACCATACCTTTGTAACATACAAATAGTTCCAGAGATACAATAAATGATATCTTATTCACTACAAAAGATTCCTAGTTAGAAGAGAAGGTGGCTTTGCTCATCCACACGTGTCATGAAGGAACATACACCTGGAAAGTATTGGTGGCAATACATACAATATGGTGTTTAGTCTCATCACTTAGCAAGGTGCCAATATCAGCCTATTCTCCTCTCATTGGAAATGGGTTTACTTAAGTGGACCAACAGTTGGCCAAGCAGCAATCATATTAGCCAGGCACGAAAGTACTCCTGCAAACAGCCTCTCTAGTGGATGTGATGTGCTTTTGCTCCTTATGGCTATGCTACAGTCAGCCCATGATTGCCCCTTTACAGGTCTTGCTTTTGATCAACTGTGATGAGGCAAGCAGGCCAATATTAAAGAGCCATTTATTTACAGATACTGGGTTTGCTCAAATAAAGTTAATGTTTGAAACTTAGATAAACCTTTGGCCTCCCGACGAGGGCAGTATATTTTCAGGGGTTGAGATTGGTAAATGGGAGGGTTGGTTGAGGATATTGATGGTGAACAGCATTGTTTGCAGCTCCCATTTCAGGCCTAATATAAGACAAAAAGAATTTTTGCGTCCAACGTGCGTCGTCTGAGGTGTAATTCTTACAATTGTCAAAGAAGAAATGGGGCGAATCGTCTTTTTAAGCTTGTTTAGCAAACTCAGTTAAAACATTGTGACACAATTTGTTTATGTATGTCTCCCTGGTGCCACCTGGATTTACTTTGATTCACTGAGAAACAAACATGGTCACGCAGGAATTAGTCAGTGATCCTGCCTGATCCCCATAAATTGATGTCATCCATGCTGCGCTATGTGAAATTTTTTTTTCCCCTTACATCTGTGGATAAGGGCTAAGAAATTTACATTTTCATATCATCAAATAAATTGTGGTTTAAGTTTTTTACAATTCTTCAGAGACAGGTTGTACGCATCTGCCAGGTATAGAAGCTGATGCCATTTGCCTGTTGGCATACTCCCCAAAACAAAATTTAAAAATGCCAGTGTTATTTCCGAAACATTCAAGCTTGTGTGGAGCCAGTAATGCACTGCTTCAATCGGTTAACTTTGCAAGTGCTTTTCCTTGCCTTATTCCAAAATGGTGCCACAAAATTATGTAAGGATATCATTTTCATATGTCAAAGTACATCAATTTACTCCTCCTTTCCCCTTGGCATTTGTGCAATCTTTAATGGTCCCTAAATGGGAATTAAAAAGATCCTGTGTATGATCGTCTTTCCGGAAGTAGTGTCTGTGAATTTCACAGTGCTAATGTAGTTTTCTGTCTACTTCATCTGCAGACTAATTAATTGGCAATAGGAAAAAATGGGTTTTTAATCTTATGTGAATCTCAGCTCCTGAAGCGCTGAATCACATCATTTTACCAAATTGAACCATTTAAGCTTTTCTGAAGATACGCAAAGGCACATGTAATGAGCTGGTGCTTCAGAAAGGGTAAACTTCCACTCATCTCATGTGACTAATTTATTACTACAGTGATGGAGCTCCAGATGGGATGATGTACTGTTAAATGTAATCATTTGATTAAAGTGCTACATTTGAACTTGTTAGGATACACAGATGAATTTCAATGTTATGAAATGTCTTATTAATGATTCTTTTTTGGCAGAATATAACTCCCATGTTGCACCAGAGAGTTTTGATATTTTCGTGATTTTATTTACTTTAAATGCATTTTTAAATAGAAGCAATCACTATGACTTATTATTATGGAGCAATCATTCTGTTATCCATGCAATTATAAATATGTATATCATTATACCACACTGTCCATTGAAGGGTCATAAACAGAAAGCTGGAGAGGAGGTAGATGACTTGCTGTATTAAGAATCTTTTTCAAGTATTAAACTTAATATCAATGGTTGAAATCTTCTGAATATGGCAAACCTGGAGATGGGAGGACACTTGTTACAATGGATACACTTGCCTTTGTATGCAACTTAAAATGAGTTTTTTTGTCATTAGGTATTATATCTGCATATCAAAAATTGTCTTCTGAGTGTGTGTAATCAGGGGAGGCAAAATCCTATAGGGTGTCTGTTAAATCACCCAAGAAAATTCCATTGTGCTCCTCAGCATATTCAGATCCTTAGCCACTCACAGACTGTTCTAGTCCATTTTTAATTGTTTCTGCTGCTAACCCAACACTTAAATGACTTTCCTCTTGCCGCACATCACCCTTTGTAATTCTAGCTGGGCAAAGCTCCTGTCAATGGCATTCTTCAATAGTGTTGATGACATTGCGTTTCTTTCTGTTATCTTGGCTGGCAGACTTTCTGCACATTCTCTTACTTCCCATTGATGTAAACAGTCTGTAACCTACAATGGTCTGTTACTCACTGAGCCTGACTGATTTTTCAACTTGTCGCATTCTCGATTGTAGGATTTCCCCATGTTAAGACCATTAGAAATAGGAACAGGAGTAGACTGTTCAATCCCTTGAGCCTTCTCTGCCATTCAATAGGATCATGGCTGATCCAACATTCCTCACATCTGCTTTCCTGCCCCGATCCCATAATCCTTGATTCCCCTACTCATCAAGAATCTATCTATCTCAGTCTTAAATATACACAAGGACTCTGCCCCCACAGCTCTCTGTGGCAAGGAATTCCAAAGGCTCTCAACCCTTTGAGAGAGAAAATTCCTCCTCATCTCAAGTTTTTAGTTGGTACCCATCAATTCTGAGACTAAGCCCTCTGGTCCGAGATTCTCCTATGAGGGGAAACATCCTGTCAGCATTACCCTATCAAGCTGCTTAGGAATGTTTCAATGAGATCATCTATCTTTCTTCTAAACTCCTGTGAATAGAGTCTCAATCTATTTAGCCTTACCTCATAAAAAAATCCTTCCATACCAGGGATCAACCTAACAAACCTTCTCTGACATGCCTCCAATGAAATAATATCTTTTCTTAAATAAGGAGACCAAATGTACTCACAGGACTCCAGATGTCAACAGAACCTCATAAAGTTGCAGTAAGACTTTCCTACTTTTATCTTCCAAACCCCTTGAAATAAGGGCCAACATTTCATTAGCCTTCCTGATTACTTGCTGTACCTGCATGCTAGCTTTCTTTGTTCCATGCAAAAGGACCCCAAGTGCTTTGTATTACAACTTTCTGTGGTTTTTCTCCATGATATGTCAGCATTGCCTGGGGTTTCTTCCTTTGGAGCCATCTGATGAGGTTGGCCTTTGAGATGTTCACACACTGCACCTTACTGCTAATGGGCTTCTCTTCAGGCACTCCTTTGCCACTTGTCACCAGTTCTCCAGTTCTGTGGGTCTAGTCACCACTTGCCACCAAGTGGTATGATCAGATCTGGGTCGCTGTTGCAAGATAGTCCATACCTTGTCGGTGAATATCAACAACCTTTATTGAGTACAACTGTATGAAAAAAATCATAAGAGAGGAGATCTCAAGAACTTACACACTTCAGTCCCAGTTCCAAGTGATCTACCATCACTATGATATAGCTCCTTATGCACATGCTCAGTACCTATTTTTAGAGTAGCGTACTACAGATCTCAGTTGGCCATCTTTTTGCAGCCTTTTGTTCTCAATTTGAAAATGCAACAAGTAGTTTCAAGTTCAAATATTTGAATGCGACAGCAGGAGATTTCAATGGCCCTACTATTAGCTGGGAGAGAATTATTGTAAAGGACACAATGGATGCAGAAATCTATTAAATGTTTCAGCAGAATATTTTTTTCCGCCAATACTTAGCAAACTAAACAAGAGAAGGGATAGCCAGACAGGTGAAAGGGTTCTTAATGGGAGAACACTTTGGTATAGTGGTCATTCTTCAGTTCAATTAAGCAGATTTATAGAAAAGGACAAAGACAACTCAAGAGTGTTACAATAACGATAAAGGTGGGCTATTGCCTTTCAATTTTTATCATCTGATTTTTAATATCTAGGACCTCTCATGGACAAAAAAAAGAAACAAATTGATTTAAGATGCCCCAGTTTGAGCCAAGCTTCATTAAACTATTAGTAAACAAGACCCAGTCTGAACTGAAATTAACATCTCATCAAAATGACTGAATCCAGTCATTCAGAACAGTAGTCCTTGTTTGACTTATATCACTTTGGAAATTTCATATACCGGGATGAAATTCATCTGCATACAATCCAGCATGAAAAAAAATTAGGCAAGAAACAGGAATACACAATGGAACTGTATTTCATACAGCAGACTTTTGGATACGGAACAGAAGGGAAAGAATGATTTGTAACAACAGAACTGGAAGGCTCACTCTCTTGCATTACCCCTCTTTGCTTTTCAAGAGGCTATGTCCAGTGATAAAGCATTGGCTCCCGGTTTGCTGTATGTCTCTTTTACCCATACATTGCTGACCACCTCATTTGCACCAGCACTTTTGGACATATGCCTTAGGGAATGAACAGGGAT
>NW_025967984.1:0-25000 GCF_021869965.1 Rhincodon typus
AGATATGGTAGATTTTACTGATACAGTCATGGTCAGCTGCATCTGCAGTGTTTTTCCCATCACCATTTGCCAATGACTCAGTCTAGCAGTTTGATCAGTCATGCTGCTGCCGAGCCAGTCTTAGTGGTGGACACTGAAGGCCCTGAAGCAGTGTACATTATGCGCCCTTGCCACCCACAATGCTTCCTCCAGGTGTTGTTCAACATGGAGAAGGAGTACTGATTTCATTGCCGAGAGGGGACAGTATGTGGTAATCAGAAGGTTTCCTTGCTTAGTTTTGACCTGATGCCCGAAGACTTCATGGCGTCCGGAGTCAGTGTTGAGGACTCAGAGGGCAGTTCCCTCCCTGCTGTGTACCACTTTGCTGTTACCTCCGCTGGGTCTATCCTGCCGTGAGACAGGACATAGCCAGGGATAATGATGGTGTCATCTGGGATATGGTGTATAAGGTATGATTCTGTGATTATGACTATGTCAGGCTGTTGCTGGGCTCATCTGGGAGGCAGTCCTCCCAATGTTGGCACGAGCTCCCAGATGTGTAAAGGAGGACTTTGCAGGGTCAACAGGGCTGTGTTTGTTATCGTTGTTTCAGGTGCCTTAATCACTGCCAGGCAGTCTGACCAGTTATAGTCCTTTGCCTTCAGAACAAAACAGAAGAAATGCACCGGGGAAAATGTTTATACTTCTTTCATCATTATCCCTTTATCTGCGTGCAGTTGTTTTCACCTTTCATCAGTGCCACCAGGGCCAGATACCCCCAAAACTTCACTAAAACACACATTTTATAATGATCCTTGTCAGCAATGTTGGAAGGCTGTTAAATTAGGAAAGGCATCACAAGGACATCCATTCATTCCTTTAATTAGATGACATCCAGAAACACACACATAGACTTGCACTCCGAGATGAGACTACTGAATAGTAATCCAAATAGTCATTCCAAACATCAGAACTCCTTACCCTAATACCATGCCCAACTCCTTGACATGTACTCTCATTTGGCCCTTAAGGTACTCTGACAACATTTTGCTTTTGAAATACAGCTCCTGCAGCCGATCTTCAAGATGCATTATACACTAAATGAAGAAAAAAAGCAAAATAAGTTCAATACCTTACGTATAAGAAATCAGTCATTTCATCATCTGAGCCAGAATTTACGAAGTTAATTTTGCATCCCATCTCCTGCTATACTGAAACACAATGATTTTTAAAATTGTGGAGAAATCCTCTAGATTCAAATCCAAAACAGATTAATGGATCAAAAATTATTTTTTATTAGTTGGGACTTAATGTGATGGAAAATGGGCTTCAACATTTTCAACTCTGTTTCACATGCTGGAAAACAGTATCTAAAGTTCATCTTACTTGGGGACCATAACAGAGAAAGCATGTGTAGTGGTACAGTTGATGGTGTATTGGTTTAAGAAAAAGAGGGACAGTGTGGAGTAAAAGGGAATTAATTTCTCAAACACTGTCACCTCACCGCTGAGTCTAGTTTTACTACTGTGTTCCTGTGACTACTGGTATCATTCAGTAAAATGCCTGCTCCCTTGCAAACAGGGCCTTCTGCAACTAGAACTTCATCCTGATCAAAATGCATGGAATTTCAACTTTGATATGGCTGAAAATCAGCAACTGTTTTCCATTCCCCATAGATAATCAAGCTGACTTGTTGCACCCTAGGTGTAACCCAATATTCCTGTTGCAATGTACCACAGGTCCTGTCTAAGCATCAGTCATGTTTTCCAGATTCTTTTGGGCTTAAATAATTCATTCACTTCAAAACCACTCCTCATAAAACTCTTGTGTTTACCATAAACTTTCTACACCATGGCATCGCCTTTAATAAAAATTCTCATACCTTTCTATTCAGATACTACTCATCGTTGGTCTTTTCAATCTCTAGCTGACCCGCCTTCATTTGTCAAATCTTTCACACATCAAGTCCTGATCATCAGGAGGGATAATCATAAAAATAAACTGTCAAAATTTACAGCACTAAAGGGGAACATCTGGCACAACTCTTTACTGGAGAATCTTGAAATAAGCTAACTACATTACCCTCTCTAATCCTGTAACTTCCTCTATTTTAAATACTTACTTACCTTAAAAATGCATTAGCTCAGTCTCAACTGTTCCTTGTAAGCATTTCTCTTAACATATCTTTCTGAAATGTCTCTCTGAAATCTCTGTATAATAACATCTCTCAAACTTCTTCTGTACTTGCAGCAACAATTTTAAAATCAATACCGCCTCATCTATGGTTCCCAAGGCAACAGGAATAATCTTTTTCTATTCATACCCTGTATAATTGCAAAACATATGCACCTTTGGTGTTCTCTGTTAGAGTTACAATAATAAAGACCTTTCATCAAACAACTATAATTCTGGTTAATTCTCACTATATACTCAACAATATAGCAGTCAAAACTGATTGAACTTTTTGGCTGTACCCTAGTCATTTTTGTGAACAAAATTAAACAATTTCTTGGTTTTGGGCTTTACAATCCTACTCATCTTTATATATGCACCTTAGATATTAGTTCCTCAGTTTACGTCATTGTTGAATTTATGCTCCCATTCCTTATATTTTCCTCCAAGCGTAGGTAATTTCCCACCTTTCTTCACGATTTTATTTCTACCTTTTAGCTCATTTGTTAGATTGTCTAGGTTTTCCTCACCTATGTAGTAAAATTTTGACAAAAGCCGAGGCCCATTTTTTGAAAAAATATTTACAAAACTGAAGCAATCACTAAATTGCTGGGTGGAACTACTCAACAACCAGTATTTATATACACGCTACAATTCCTTTTGCGCTACGTACCAAACCTCTTTTAAACACTTTCTGAATATCTGTATGTACCTTATATAATTTGGTTACTTTTGTTTATACAATAGGTGCATTCTTCAAGCATGAAGCATTGGAGTTTTTCCTCATCCTTTTCTCATTTTCCTCTAAAATAACTTCCATTTAACTTCAGACACCCCCTCTTACACTACACAATTTAGCTCATACCCTGTTCCTCAATGTCCTTTCGACTCAACTTCCAATGTGCCGGCCTCTTCTTGTTAATATTGATTATAGGGTCTCGAGTCTTCATTCTCAGGTACCTTCTTTCTAAACCACATACACTGCCTTCTTATCAAGCACCTCTGATCCCTCTTTCCTAGAAGTAAAATCCTATAATATATCCTACGCAAAGTCATTAAAAGAACTACATTTTTAATACAAAACAGTGAGGATGCAGTGTGCAAAGGAAGAAGAGTACGAGGTATTCCTGTTCTTCAAAATGATCCTGCAGTAACTGAAGTACTTGGTTGCCAGGAAACAGTGTCCCTTCAGATGGTCAAAGTTCTGATTTTGGTGGTACACTGTCAGGCAGAGTTGAATGAGAGTACTCTCTATGGACGAGCAACTCATTCCAGTAATGATCATCATGGGGGCAAATAACCATCCAGAATTTGCTAGGTCAAAGGATGAAGCAATGCAGTTGTAAACCAGATCCATAGCAACATTGATAAGCTCTGCAAAGGCATTATAAGGTGGAATAAGATGGATTTTGAAATGTTAGTAGGTAAGTGAACATGTACTATTTGAATATGCTGGAACAGAGTATGACAACTGGATGTCAAAATTAAACATTATGAAAATTGATGGCAAGTAGAGCTATTTCCCACTGTATAAAAATTCACATTTTATTCTCGGCAATCATTAGTAACAATCTGAGGAATTTTAACTGATGGAACATCCATGTCTTATCAGTCTTATACTCACAAAGTTTGGTGAAAGATTTAGTTTGTAGAGCTGCAGCGTGGAATGAAGCAAGTTAGATACTAAGCTGGATACAAGTACTTCTTTGCCAAGTCTGTTACTGTCTGTGGTTCTCCTCTGGCTACTCGCAACCTGCACTGTCCACTTATCCAAGTCCGCGATAATGCAAACAGCTTCTGATATAGGTTCATCCAACACCGGATGCTGAACAGAAAGAATATGACAGAAGTCAATATAGTTCCAAACTTGGAGTATTAAATAGCAAACATTTTTCCAAAATAAATGCACATGGTTTAGTAAATCTGTAATGGATGAGACCTGAAACAGGATATCTGCTCTCAGTCATAAACACTTAGCATGAAAAGAAAGGTGTTTTTCTCCACCACCCCCCCACCGAAATCTTAAAATATACCATTATTTTGTTTTCCAACATTTATTTTTTCTTTTAATATAATTACTTTCTTGAGGACGGTTGTTAATAAGCTGACAGTGTCAAGTTGTTTGACAAATTATAATGCAAGAGATAACCATAACATTTTACTAAAAATAGGTTTTGGATTCTAATTATCTAGAATGATAAAGCAAGGATTTTTAAAAAAAATTCTAACTCTTAAGAAATATTCAATAGGTCGTGAAGATTTATTATTCTAAATTATATCGAGTGCTGGAATTACCTCAGTGACCAAATGTCAACAAAAGAATTGAAACAAACTGAGCAAAATAAAATTAGTGACCTACTTGTACAGCGTGCGTTAAATCTGATACCAAACACTGCTTCAGCTTTTCATCACTGCCTGTTCCATGCAGAACAAAGTCAGATACATAATAAGGGCAATAACCACCAAAAAGAGACCTTCCAAAATTTGCCATACTGGGTTTGCTGTGGCTGATTTCAATTACACTTGACCTAAGGAAGTGGGGGAAGAAAAAAGTTAGTTTTTAAGTCCTTTAAAATATATTTAAAAATCAGTTTTCCAAGTCTTTCACTTGTCTGATTTTATTGATCAGCTGAAACTGATGTTGCAAGAATCAGACACTCATTAGCTAGAAAGTGTCATTGAAGTAGTTTTATTACAGTTGAACAAGGAACAAAAGCACAAATATCAATCAGGGATGCACAAAGTTGCAGTCAGGTCAACTCTATGATTTTATATTAGCAGCTGTCTTCTGCAATTAATAAATCAATGACTGGCACAGCTAACCCCATCTCAACAAGGTAATTTTGTAACACACCAGTGGTTGACAACTTTAGTTATTGCCAGTTCCAATAAGCATCAATATAGACCATTCAGGTATCCCTGTATAACTAACCCCAAGGTATAATTACAGTATTAGAATCCTGTCAATGGATATAAGTTGCAGTTTAATCAAGAAGTTTGAATAATTTACTAAGGGACAATGAGCAGCAAAATGCAAAGGAATTTAGAGTATACCTCATCACAAAACAGATAACTAAGTTTAATTCAGTGTTTATGTTGCAACATTTGGATCTCCCCATTATTGATGCAAGATAAGTTCCAGCTGACTAAAAAGAGCAGCACAGTCACTACAAGGTCAGGGCGAAAACACCAAAGTTAACAAACAGAAATTAATTTACCATCAGTCAATTTCCTCTTTTTGTGCAATCTCCCCATTCACCACATGATCTAATTCTGAGAAACTAAGCATATATTAACAACCTTAACACTCTGTCACCACCCATTGGAATTTCAAACACATCACAACCACTAAATCAATGAGCCCACTGGGAAATGCTGTGCCAATACAAAAGGTCCACTTGGAGTTTTCAGGAATGAGACAGGCAGAATGTTTTTTTTCCATAAAGTAAATTAGATTCTGTACTTGCAGTTTATTATGATCATAGTACATTATACAGGGCATACTGTTCCTCAGAATCACACAGGAACACATACAGAATAAGCTTTTCTCCATTAAAATGCAGTAAAATAAACCCCAGTACCAGTACTGTCCGGTTTTACATGGCTTCAATAACATTGCAAAAATCTCAGCAAATCATGGGAATGAGAATGATTTTTATATATATATATATCACAACAACAACTGAAGTGGGGAACTATAAATAGAAAATGTTAAATTCATGCAGAATATGCCCGGAGTTTGAAATGCTGAAATAACAGTGTTTACTCTTCTAATCTGCACAACAGGTGGCTTGTGAATTCACCTCTACTTTCAGACAATAAATCGTAGGGTATAAGCTGTTGATCTTCTAAAATGCTATGTTTCCCTTTTCACAGATGCTAAAAAACAAAAAAAGTGTTTGAGGCTTGTAAACTTTGATTGATACTAAGTCAGTCACAGATCTGAAATGTTGATTCTGTTTCTCGTCAGATATTACCAGGTGTACTGAAAATATCTCCACGACTTTCCATTTTTAATGTAAAATTTCAAACATCTACAGTATTTTGTTGTGTGCTACTTTACATAAATGACAATGATGATCTTTTTGCACCGTCCTCAACTAATATATGGGTTTTCCACAATTACATGAATAAACCCATTTGCTGCTGAAATAAAAACCACAGAAATAGCAGCTTAAATTTTGAGATTCATTCTCTGGAACCTCCCATCATTTTCCATCATAATGCTATCCATTGGAAACATTCTTTTTGCTGAATGTGGAGTAAATGAATTCAACATCTTCTTCAATAAGGAAAGCTCATGTTTGCACATCATCACTTGCCTTCTCACAATTGCCAACTATTTCCTGTAATAAGTTTTTGGGTTCACATATTTATAGCTGATAATTGTTTCAAGCAATAAACTTAATTTCCTTCACCATTACAGCAGCCTCATTCAGAATTCCTCTTCGACTCGAAGCAAATGTTTTTATTCTATCTATGTGACTTAAACAGAGTCAAGAAATGTGGGTTTACGATTTGGATTAATCACTACACATTTATGGAACTGCCAACAGCAAATGTTCCAACTTAAAACAGAGACCCCCTTCCTAAATGGTGGGATTTGGTCAAACATAAAACACCTCAGCAAGTAATTGGGAAACCAGTCCATAGTACTTAAACATGTTCTGGGTTCAGAGGGAAAAATGCTGTCACACTAAACATTAAATGGATATTCAATAGGTCACTAATTCTCTGTCAGTGATGCATCCTGTTCATTTTGGTACAAGCCAGTAGCAATTGAAACAGGATTTCAGAGTAGAAATGTATTTATACACTTCAATTTTATTTACATTCATATTTCAAGACTTTAACCCATTTTTGCTTTTAACATCCAATTTTTCTCTATACTTCCACACTCTTCTGAAAGCAGCAAATCATTCTAGGTCATGGGTTAACAATTACATTTTCTGCCTTTTTCTCAATGATGTATCATTTCACACAAGAACTGAGAAAGTTAGCACTGGCAGACTGTAGTTGGCAGGTGGCACTGCAAGTTCAAACAATCCTTTTTTAAGAGGCTCAAGGGGCACTTCAATCTTATAATGTTCTTACTTTTCAATGTAGTCTAATCTGCCCTGATCAAATGGGCACCTTCCAGTTCGAGGGAAGCAATGGCCTAGTTGTATTTATCATTGGTCTGTTAATCCAGAGACCCTACTAATGTTCTGGGGACCCAGGCTCAAATCCTGCCATGGCAGATGGTGGAATTTGAATTTAACAAAAAAAAAATCTAACAGTGACCACAAAAAAAACCATTGTCGATTGTCGGAAAAACCCATCTGGTTCACTAATGCCCGTTAGGGAAGAAAACTGCTGTCCTTACCTGGTCTGATCTATATGTGACTCCAGACTCACAGCAACGTGGTTGACACTTAACTGCCCTCCGGATACTGAGAGTGGACAATAAAAGCTGGTCTGGTTAGTGAGGCCCACATCCCATGAATGAATAAACAGGTTATTAGTTATCTCTAGACAAACTAAGCTGAAGTCAAATATCAAAGAAATTTCATTTGCCTACATGGCTAAGCATTGCCGACATGCCATTCAACAAGTAAATTTGTGTAAATTTCCTTGTTCAACATAATAGACAAATTCTGTCCTTACCTTGGGAAAGGTAGCTCCATCTGTTCCAGCCAGCTATCCTGCTCCGTACTGTAGCAACAATGTTTGGATGACTCATGAGCCGCATCCTCATTTTCACTGTCACCCAAGGCACTGTCTGAGCTCTCATTTCGGGGGATGTCCCACTCAACACCAAAAGGTGCTTTTTTCTGGTCTTCTTCCCCACAGGGGTCATCAACAGAGACCTTTTCTCTGCAGTCCTGCTCAGCAGAACTAAGAATGTGTGAATCTAAATCCATTCCATATATCTTACAAGTGCACAAGCAACTGTTCCCACTCAAGTCACGTTGCTGTTCATTGTTCTGAATATGAAGTCCCATTTCTGAAATTTCTTGTTGCCCAACTTTCTGATCCTCTTTGGGAAGATCATCGATGGTCTTTGTTTCTATTAAATTATCTTCAGTAAAATATTCGTCAAACATGCTCATACTTCCTTCATGTGTAGAATCCCATTTATAATCGTATGATTTGCATGATGTATCCTTTGTCCTATTAATTTTGTTTTGGTCCAGAGTTACAGGCAACACCTCTTGTACCTGAGCTCTTTTTCTAAGCTCCTCAATGTCTTTCCTGAGTGCCTCATGAGTCTCATTTCTCTTGCCTTCTGTATCAGAGTCAGGCGACAGAGAGTAGCCAATCTGAAAGGTGACTTTTTGTATTGAATTGGGACTGCCTCGGAGATGGTTTGAACTACAGGGCACTGAGGTAGACAACTGCTTATCAGGAGGCAGTTTCTCGACAACAGGCTCTATGATAAGACTTTGGCCTGCAGCTGCAGATTTGACAGACAGCAGTGTTTCAGTCTTGGCTTCCTGAAGGTAGTTTTTGCTTTCCTTATATTGCTTGATGGTATCTTCTCTGCCAAGAGTTGTCAGATTTGTACTACAACTACTTGGACTGCAGTTGGCTTTCCATATGTTCCTGTGACATCTTATAAACGTATCACTTGATTCTTCCTGCCTGGTAACATCATGCTGTTCTTTCGCAGCATGAAGGGGGCACTTCTCATCCCGATACAAACTCACAGCACTGTCCCGCGAAAGAGAGTTTTGGTTTTGCAATATGGTTGGAAAAAGTGAACTTTTATTCCTGTGAAGCGTAACCACAACATATTCTGACTCTTCCACCTCTCCTTTCTCCAGAGACGTGGTCATTACTGACTCGCTCACTTCCGCATCACCATCCCCCTCGACCACCAGCTGGGTTTCCTGCAGCTCAGAGCAACGAATGAAATACGTGAGGAAGTGAAGCAATCGCTGAACCAACTCCTGTCGTTTACCGATCACCACAGTTCGGGCTAATCTTACTGGAGAACCTATTGCACCATGCAGATCAACTGTCAGAAAAGTAAATAATTAAAATTAGAAGAATACTCTCTCTGTGAAGCTTTTTTAGGGGCGGAACAAAGGCAAAAGAAATGTTTGAATGAAGTGAATACATTTCTATGCTTGCAAACTGAGCTCTTTTATGCTTTCAGCACAGGACTTGATCCCACCTTGTGGAGTTAGCTCTATGGAACACTAGTCAATGCAAAGTAAAGCTTGCTTTATTTTCCTTTACTCTGCCTACCTGATACTGAAGACTCCCACCACGTTCATTACGGTCTCCATTCTAGTAGAGCACCAACAGATTGGATAAAAACATTCCAAATTATGGACTGCTCTGCTTTACGGATGTAAAACCATGAAAAACCAGATTGTGCAAGTCTATTTTACATGGACTCACTACAGTCACAGAGATTTCATCGTAGTTTGGCCAATTTGAATGTAAGTCTCAAAAGCGGAAAGACTTTTCCCTTTATCATTCTGGTAAAATATCTTTAAAGGTTCATTTGGGCATACAATTTGCAGAAATGCTGCTGCACTAATTAGCAAAATACGGCTTTCCTTAAAAAAAAACAAAAGCAACAGTTAATTTATTTTCAGGGCATCATGTGTACATATAACAATGAAATCAATCAGATCCAAGACTAATAGCATTAGATTAATTTGTATACAAATGGATAAAGGTCAATGATCAAAATGTGAATTATACAAATAATGAGCCAAATAGATAGTTCATATTCCATGAAATAAAATGAGAATCTTCTTTCAACGGTGAGGGCTTCACATTTAAGTAGGAAGCATTGCAGTCATAAATTTTAGTAATGTAGTGACACATTAAATATTATTTACTGGATCATATTCTACATCTTTAAAGTCTTATTAAATCATATAATAAATGTGTTTTGATGACCCATGACTTGATTATAGCTGAGGCTCAAGAGGAAAATCACCAAATTGACATGCTTGATCAAGAGGAAGAAAAAGAGCAACCAGAGAGGTTTTCAAAAATGGAGAAACTGCCACATGGGTTTTAATAATTCCTGCTTTGGGTTGTACACTTGACTTTTTAATTCTTTAAAAAGTGATAGAATTTCTGCTTTAGGTGTATTCAGAAAAAGTGAACTTAAAATGTGTTTGGAATTGCACAGGTTGGAGAAAATGTTAAGTTTCTGCTAAAATATATTTGCAGGATTATAACCATAAAGGCTTCCACAAACCGACTTAATCAGGTAACAAAGTGTATTCTTTGTTGTTTTGAAGAGTAGTAAACTAGTGTAGTTTTAGAAATAAGACTGTGAATTAATTTATCAGCAAAAATAAGTATTGCTAATAAAGCTATCCAGTTCTCTACCTGTGATGAGCCAGATTTAAAAATCACTGAAAATACCTTATATAAGCTTAATTATTTCACTAAACAGTTTCTTACTAAAATAAATATTTCATTGAAATGAAAAAAAACAAACATTCAAATTTGCTTAGTAGTGTCGATGTACCTAAGAAAATAAACACAGTTTGAAGAACTATCCCGAACCAGATTAAATTGACAAAAAAATCTTCAATTTCATTGGTTTTGGGAGGGGACTGATTTGGATTAACTAAATCCAGGTCATAAGAAATAGGAGGATCCCTCATGCCTGCTTTGCCATTCAGTAAGACCATGGGTGATTTTTAACCTTAATTTCTCTTTCCCACCCTATTTCCCCTACTGTCCAATCTAATGATTTTGTTGTTGAAAACACTCAACAACTGAACATTCACAAACCTCTGAGCAGAGAACTTCAAAGATACACAAACTTTAGCGAAGGAAAATATCATCCTAATCTTAAATGACAAACCTTATCTAAACTTTCATTTTGTTCTAGTGTGCGACCGATTAGTTCAAGTGCGTGGGCCATTTGCATCTTTTTGAGTGGTAACTTAAAGGGGCCAACCTGTGTGTGCAAGCTATCCAGTTGCTACATGGCTGTCTGGTTTGGGAAGAACACTAGCCCTATAATTATGCTGAGACAACTAAGTTCTCCAGCCAAAGGGAAGTCCCAGACATCTACACTGTAAAGCAGTCTAACAATTTATTGCCTTTCAATAAGATTGCTTCTCGTTGTTCCACATTCCAGACAGCATGAACCCATTCTACTTTCTCCCTCCTTACATGACAACCCAGTCTCAGTGAAGCTTCGCTGCACCATCTCCAAGGCAAGTGGAGATGTGCCTTCATTAGGCAAGAACAGAACTAGTTGGGGTCTCCCCAAAGCCCAATATAAATACAGTTCTGCTTGATTACTGCTATATTCCAAAACCGCTCTGCACGTGCCTTCCAAATTTCTTCCTGTATATGCATGTCTGCATTTCTGTTATTCACGTACAGGGACACCTAAATGCCTCTGTATACTTTGTCTCCTACTAGTAGTTTTTAAAACATATTCCGCTGTTGCATTATCATGAGAGTGGACAATTTCACACTTCCCCACGTTATTTACCATCTGCTTGCCCAGTCATTTAACTTGTCTATACCTCTTTGTAGATTGGAAAGTAAGCTCTGAGGAACACAGTTTTGTATCGTCAGCAATATTGAATGTGCTACATTTGGCCATCTCATTTAAGTCGCTAACATTGTAAATAGTCGAGAGGGAAACTATAATTCACAAAAGTACTCAACATTGAGAAGTGATGGAAAAAACATTGCAGTAAACACAGAAGTGGTTTTGAATGTTAACTCTCTTACGTAGAATTCCCTAACCTTTTATGTTGGCTCAGGAAATTTCATCCAGGGTGCATCATATTACAACATTTGCTTTCCACCCTACAACATATTACATGCTTATAACAGTCCTTGTACTTCAATAAATATTTAATTGACTATTCTACTTCAAAACATTCTACAGTTAGGAAAGGCACTGTATCAATGTGAGGCTTTTTCAATCATGCTAAATGAACTGGGAGAAATGAGCATAAACTCAATCCCAACTGATATTTATCCCTCAATAATGCCATATTTGTAAACATGCGTCAGAGCAGGACTTACCAAGCTGGGCCCAAAGGGGGTTATATGGGTTTGACTTTGATAACATATCCACGCTACGAGAGGAGTGTTTTTCCAAGAAAATCTTTATAGGTGGTTGACCATTTGGCATTACTGTTGGGACCCAGGCAAGATGATTTGTGAGCACAGCAGTAATCAGGGCTGGTAGAAACCTGATTAAAAACAACAGGATAAACATTTGAACAATTCAAGATGGACATTTTATCAGCTATGTTTTCACCTTACAGGAAAGGTATGCCCAAGCAATAAATGATCACAGCAGTGGGATAAAGGAGGCTTAAACCCCAAATCTGTCAAACGCCTTCTTTCACTGTAGGGCACTGTATGGCTTTCAAAAATCCTACAAGTACTCACATACTGCTAAAGACTGACCAAGCCACTAAGTTCAAAATGCTGCGAGAAAGCTAGGATAAAATTGAATGGACTGCTTGGCATTAACCAGGGCAATGGGTTTGTCTAGTCTGGCCAATAATGTGTATGGACTTTTGCCAGATTTGGGAGAGCTGCCCACAGACTCAAGTTTTACATAGTCATACTCTCAATCATAACTGTCAGCCAAAGTCCCAGAAACCACCAACAATGTGAATTTTCTGAAGAAGGGTCCCAACCCGAAACGTCAGCTTTCCTGTTCCTCTGATGCTGCCTGGCCTGCTGTGTTCCTTCAGCTCCACACTGTGTCATCTCTGACTCCAGCATCTGCAGTTCTTGCTATCTCACCGACAGTGTGTGTCCTGTTTCACCAGCAGGACGGATCCATGAGAACTGGCTGCAAGGTGGTTGCGGGGGTGGGGAGGGAGGGTGCGTGGTGGTGGTGAGGTAGCTACCGAGATGCTAAACATGGACTTTAGGTTTCATGGGGTACGATCAAAACATGAGCAAGCAAAACTCATCCTCACCAATGCATCTAGCCACAAAAATACTGGAGAGTGACCACTGCACAATCAGTTTTTGTGGAAACACGATCACACCACCACCATGTTAAACAGGACAGATTCAGAGCACATCAGATGATCAAAATTGGACACCAGTAAGCCAACAATAGAAGGGTCACAGGCACAACCTGTAACCTCACAGTCTGGCATATTCCTCACTCAACCATTACCATCGAGCCAGAGGATCAACTCTGGCTCAATAAAGACTGCAGAGAGCATGCCAGTAGCAGTAGGAAGCATACCAAAAAATGAGCTGCAAACCTATGAACTTATATCACAAGACATGTATGTTAAACAATAAAACTGGCACACTGTCCCTAATTTTTAGTCTACCTGTTCAGACAGGTTATGCCATACCTCTGGGACGGATGGGACTTGAATCTGGACTTTGTGATCTACAACCATCAGATCTGATCAAACGTTCTACTGTCCTTTCACATCCAGTCATGAACAGTGATGGATAATCAAACAAACAGGAGGCAGTGGCCCCATGACGGTAAAATCCAGTACTTGATTACAAAAACCGCAGCTCTGCCTTTGCAACCTTCTTCAGCCAAAACTATCAAATGGATGAACCATCTTTGGCACCTTGGCGGTCAGCAACATCATAAATGCCAGAGTAATTTATATAGGTTCATGCAGTTATTTAAGATACAGGAGGCTATTTGATTCAGTGGAATCCAGGCAATTTGATTTATTCCACGCAATCTCAAGAAATTATTGAAGGCACTAGTAAATGGCACTGACAATATCCTAGTACTAGTAGTAGTGTAAATGCTTTTGTCAGAATGAGATGTTGCCTCTAGCCAAAGTGTTCCAGTACAGGTACAACACTGGAATCTAATTGACAATGTGGAAGACAGGACAAATCCTATTTGGCTAATTACTATCCCATCAGTTACCAGCTAGATGAAAGAAAGGGATATGGCGGTACCATCAAGCAGCACTTAACTCATCAATGTTCAGTTTGGGTTCCACAGGACCAAATCAGGTATAGACCTAATTATAAACTTGGTCCAAAAATAGCCGAGTGTGTTCAATTCCAGGGTGACTGTTCTTGACATCAAAGCAGCCTTTGAGCATGGCATCAAAGTGTCAACTGGAATCCAAGGAAACTCTCCAAAAGCTGAAGTTGCACTTAACACTCAGGAAGATGATGGTAGCTGTTGGCGGTCAATCACGTCAAGCCCCAGTCATCGCTGCAGTTTTAATCAAACTGTTCAGCGGTGTTGAGCTGGATGAACAAAGCAGGCTAAGCAGCATCATAGGAGCAGAAAGGCTGATGTTTCAGGCCTAGACCCTTCATCAGGGTCTAGGCCTGAAATGTCAGCCTTTCTGCTCCTATTAGCTGTGTTCATCCAGCTCTGCACCTTGTTGTCTCAGATTCTCCAGCATCTGCAGTTCCTACTATCTCTGTTCAGAGGTGTTCCTGCATGTCTCTAGAGCAGGTGGGACTTCAACCTGTTGTGTCCCAAGCCCAACCATTTTCAGCTGCTTTATCACTGACCTTCTTGCCAACAGATCAGGATAGGAACATTTGCTAACAAATGCAGTGTTTAGTTCCACTCTCAACATCTCAGAAGTTTAAACATTCCGTGCCCAAATGCTGCAATATCTGGACTCAAATTTGGGATCATAAAATTCAAATGATAATTATGCCACTTAGAATTAAAGTCATAAATACTGTGAATCAAAGAATGGTCAAACATTCTGCTGTGAGCAACTCGCCTCCCGACTCCCTAAAACCTTCCACCCATTTATAATGCACGAATCAGGAATGTGACGGTTTGTTCTCCATTGATGAGTACAGCTCCAAAACTGCTCAAGAAAATGAACATCAGGACAAAGCTGCTCATTTGACTGTGTGAATGCATCCTGGCACTCACCCCCTCAACCAAGATTCTGTGAATGAATAAGAGAACATTCTGCCTAAGGTTCTGAAAGACAGAATCAGCTATTCAAATTAAATTGTCACACCAAGAAATAAATATTAATTCTTGCAAAGCAACAGTCAGTCACTAAATACAGAAATGAAATTTAGTCTCAGTTTGCAATGCATGCGTTCACCTCGATGGGCAAGAATCCAATGACTTCGAGGGTCACCTGGGATCTCATCATGAGCTCCGGTTTGAAAACCAATGTTCAAAAGGAGTACTTGAGTCACTTCCACGTGAAGTGTATGTGCTCGCCCACAAGGAGGTGGGAGTTCTCCTTGGTTTTCTGGGTAGTTCCTCACGGATTTCTTGCATACTTAGACGGATGCCCGTTTTCAAATTTTTCTTCCCTTTCACAGAGAAGTGTGGCAATGGGCAGGGTGCATAGAAAGAGATGAAGATTTTAATCGGTCACAATTAAGATAGCGAAAATTAATTGTTATCCAGCAAGAAAATGCAGAGGAAATAGTTATTCACCCACGCACACTATAGAGCTGTATTTCTGGGTATTTTGGTAGAGATAATTTGTACCAGAAGACTTGAGAATGATACGCTATGAAAACAGACCCTTCGGTCCAACTAGGCCATGCCGACCATATTAATCTTTTTGTTTCCAAAATGTTGAATCCCCAAGTGTTACTGACTATGAGGCACTTTTACTGAATAAGTGACCATGCAAAAAGTTAAAATATATGCTTCGTGTGTTCCTCTTTATGGTGAGGGCAAAAGTAGCAAAAAAGAGAACCAGTACAAGTCAGAAGAGTGATTCTAACTCCTGTGTCAGCAAACAGTGTATAAACAGCAAAATAGCCATGGGAAGTGGGTTAAACACAAAATGTTATTTGCTTTTGAACATAACATTTGAGATTTTCACTTTCTCTCATGAATTTTGCATCTTCTTCCTTTGGTTGAAAAGAGGCAAGTGATCAAGTTTAAGCTTCCAGGCCTTCATAAATGCAGTTCCTTATTTCTCCACTGGGTGGTGCACAAGAGACAATGGATTGTGCCTTTGAGAATGATTCAACCTCCACTCCTCTTCACAACCAACTGCAGTGGGGCCTCTGCCTATCATTGTATTACACATAACAATAAAAGGAAAAACAGTTTTAAAAATAAAATTGAAGCTTCCTGTAAGTAACCAAAGATTGAAACGAAGTAAATGTCACGAAATGATCGTTCGTAGAGTCATTCCAACAATCGCTATTACACGTAGAATTCCTCAATTCCTCACAGCTGTAGGCAGAAGATGCTAACCTCAAGACCAATTCCTCTCCTCCCCAGATAACACCTAGCAGCATACTAAAAAAAAAAGTCAAATATCATAAAATACTGTGGATGCTAGAAACCTGAAACAAAAACAGGAATTGTTGGAGAAACTCCACAGGCCTGGCAGCATCTGTGGATGGAAAGCAGAGTCAAACCTGGAGTCCAGTGACCCTTCTTCAGAACACCTCAGACCCCTTTGAAATGTTAACTGTTTCTTTGCACAGATGCTGCCAGACCTGCTGAGTTTCTCCAGGAATTTCTGTTTTAGTTTTAAGAAACGAGTCACTCTTATGCGTCTTTAAGCAACTCAACTTCTTCAGCAGGTGCTCGGAACACTAAAGGTGGTGGTCCATCACCTTAGCAGTGGGCAGGCAAGAAAATCTAAAGAAAGTTGGGACCAAAAATGCCAAGAGATAGAAAGAATCTGACCGGAAAAGTATTTTAGTAGTATTTGGAATCAATCATCCATCAACTGTTTTGTATATTTCCTACAAATGCTACACAGCACTCGAAGTAAAAATGCTAGAAATTGTCAGCAGGTCAGCCAGCTTTAGTGGAGGGAGTATCAGAGTTAATGTTTTAGGTCAATGACCTTTCACCAGAACATAATTGTACTTCTCCATTCTAACTTACGAAAAACCTTCAATACTCAACTGATTCTTTGATGTTTGTTCCATCAGTAAAGACAACTCCTTCATAAACTGTTGGCAAAGCAGGTTTTTTTCAGGTGTTCCAGACATCATGGTCAACCAGACAGGCTCTGTAATCCTTGGCATGGTGTAAAGATTATATATCGCTGTCCTAATTTTGAAAAGGGGAGATGGGCAGAGAAAGAGAAAAAAGGTCAAGTTATTTTTGGATCTGAACACATCAGTTTTTCTTAAATATAAATTGTGTGAAGAGAACAATATGTATTACTTTTCCTTACATTAGCTACAAAGCCGAAAACAAAGATAAAAAGCAAAAAGTGTGCCTCTTCATACCCTAAGAGTCACTTAAATATGAACTGCTCCTGCACAATATCTTCTAATATTACCTAAGCATACAACGTATTAGAAGTATTTGTTGTGCTTAGAAAGCTGATTATATTTCATAGCAAGCAACATACAGCCTACTATTCTTAACAGTCCTTGGCATCAGTTATCACTGATATATGTTCCTTTGACAGCTATCAAATTCCATCTGGCAGTGGGCCAGTAGACATGTGACTGGTAGAGTGGAAAGCTGGATCTCAAACATTTTAAGTCTTTCATCCAAAAAGAAACTCAGTTGAAAAAAAACAGCACAGCTGCTATAATTCTCTTAAGCCGTTTCAAAATGAAAAACGTAATAAATTTTTCCCATTGACAAACATAATAACGTAACAGCATTACAGGAAGTGAAAGGATCTTCCACTTAACTAGAAGTCTCTTTGCTGCAGTAGCGTGCCCAGATGCTACAACTCTGTATCAGAGCAAAGAGTCAGATATTAATCTTTTAGTGCGGCTCATCAAGAATTCACAGAAATCTTCCTCGTTCTAAAGCTTGCCAACAGTTGTAAAGAACTGTAATAATTCATTGCGGACAATGATATTTATAGACAAGGTAATAACAGATATATGGGACCTCTGGAGGTTGTGACAGTTGTATGGTAACCTCTGACTGAAGGACAACCCTGAACAAGCTCTCAGCCAAAGTCCCTATTCCTAGTTAACACGGGATACACTTGAATACCTCAACCAGTACTGTTCGTGGACACATCATTGAAGATGCCTGGCAGATCCTTCCAAGGATCTTTCAGAAGCCACCATGGGCTATGGAGTGCTTACTTTTTTTGGAGCTGCTAGGTTTTTTTTAAATCCCCAGTGATAATTACAATCCAAAGTAGCATGCCCATTGTTGATCTGTGACCACTAATCAAACGTGATTTAGGTTTTATGCAAAACTTTTGAACAAAACCATCCTGTTTATGTTTTGCATTTACTCTGTGACTGAATCCATCACTAACAGTATCACAACACCTGATAAAATTAGCTGTTCTCAATCGAATAAGGATATAGACAGTACAATATATATACTTATTTAATAAATTAGTACAAAAAGACACATTTCATTCCCAGATTGCACTGACACACTTAGAGGTAGTAAATCACATTAAAAAGAAACTCCTGGTTACAGCTCACCTGTTGAATAGCTTGGTCGCAAATTGCATACAACCCGGGGAATTGTTAAAAGGGACAGGGAGCATAAACATTAAGAGGGACATTAACTCAAAATAAACAAAACTGGGCTGTTTTATAGTTTAGAAAATTATTTAACAGAAAAGCAACATTTGTATTTTAGCAATATTGTTATCTGATTCAGTTTGTCAACATCCATGAGAGCCAAACATTAGGATGCATCATTATGGTTTTCCACAATCTACAATTTGGATCTTATCCATATGCCAACTTGTTTGGTTCATCACTTTTGATTAGATAAACAACAGACTAGATAAAAGCCTTTGAAGAATGCTTGTAGCATATACTTATGTGGGATATTTCACAACCATTGCAATTGTTTTGGTCACTTGCTAAAATAAATCACTGAATAACCTATATGTGCCATCTCAGTACATCTCCTTTAGGTAAAGTGAGATGTAATTTTTTTTTTTTAAAAAACACACAGTCATAGAAGGAGGTGATAATCAAGATTCAAAACAAATATTTTCAGTACAACCAGGCAGCCTACAGTTACAACGCGGTCTTCACAACCTGCAAGGCTTTAAAAACAAAGTGAGGTTTAAAATAAAGCATATTCCCAGAGTATATAAATGTTACATCAAAACACTCACCTGAATTCATTCAAAGCATCTACAATCCTACTGTAACCCAGAACACGCTGGTTTGCCTCAGAAATTCTATTTCGCATTTTCATAGCCTAAAAAGAATAAGAACACAAATAATCTTCAGTAGGAGCATCCAAATATGCTACATTCATGCTGAAAATGTGCAGCTAAAGCTGTGGTATTAAAACTGATTGTGAAACATTCCAAGCTTCCAGAAAAGCCTTTGTGTCTTTCATTTTTTTTAAAAACAAGTATTTCATGCAGTATCGAAGATGCTAGAGGACAAAGGAATACAATCCCAAATCTTGGCTTTTTGTTTAATATCTATGAAAGACCTAGACATCGATGACATCTATTTTGACATCTATAAAAGAGTAGGAATTTTGTAAGAACAGTGACTATGTTTAATTCATTATTGCTGAAGCATAGTAGAATCTTTGAGACACAGTAAACCACTACATATAGAATACACTTTAAACTGAGGCACACTCAGCATCCCTTGGCAATGCACTGGAACGTACAATAAGGATGACCTGTAAATGTGTTCCAGCCTTTTCTAGGAGTAATTGTGATGCTAGTTTTGAAGATAATATTACATATTGAATTGACTTAACAAGTTCACTATTGAAGACTCAAGAAAGTCCTTCAGGACCATTCTGAGGAGAGGATATTTTGGTCTTGTTTGACTTTCTCCAACGACAACCAAGTTCCAACGTAAGTGGAAGCTGGATTGGATACAAATCCAAGTAGTCCTAATCCACTATTCAGAATTGTTAAATATCAAGGGGATCAAGGGTTACAGGGAGAAAGCGGGAGAATGGGGTTGAGGAACTTATCAGCCATGATTGAATGGCGAAGCAGACTCGATGGGCCGAATAGCCTAATTTTTGCTCCTATGTCTTATGGTCTTATGAAATGCAAACGCTCCTCTGGCTTGTACAAAAGGTCTAGGATGAAGATGTGAAATAGAGTTGCAATCAAAGGGACAACGAAATAGCTAAGAAGATAAATGTTTGTACAAAGCTTTCAAGACCAGTGCAGATCTTAGCAAAGGCACTTGCACCTGGACAGTTGCTAGAAAATGTTACCTGGAAGCCGGGTAAGAGGTAACATTGGACTTAGTACCTACAGTGACTGCATCACTTCAGCATCCACTGGACCTTCGCAACTTCAAATGGTGTCACATCCATTCAACTGAATATGACATCTAGTCATATTCAAGTCATAGGTAGAAGTATCGTGCATTTAATTCTTACAGTGAGTTGATTTGCTCCTGACCTCACTCAAGGAATCCTGAATTCTTGCTGCTATCTTGGCAAGGGTTCAAACATGAGAGTTTTCTAATGAGTAACTACTGATAATCCTAAAATGTTGGATACAAAATCTGGGTCTTTTGGGAGGTGACATTGCTACTGATGGCAATTAGAAAGCTGCTACAGGACAAATAATTCAACTAGTGAGTCCCAGGAGATATTCTTACTGGACTACGGTCCATGGAGAGCCCTCTTGTAGTACAGTGGTAATGTCTCCACCTCTGGAACAGAAGGCTTGGGTTCAAGTCCTACCTGCTCCACAGCTGTGTAATAACATCTCTGTACAGGGTGATTAGAAAGTATCTAGGTCCGAGATTCATCCCAGTTAACCGTCATGTCAATTCTCTATTTGGTAGGAAATGCTGTCAAGTGGCAGGAAGCTTCTCAGTGTTCTGTTCTAATAGTAAGCACAATTTAAACTTGTTAAATTCCCGTTTTAACTATGTACAGACTTGGGAATCATCAAGTATAGCTCTGCCAAAACAGACCCAAGCTCTCTGGAGACGGATAAATAGTATCCCAGCCAGAAACATAAGTGTCTACATTGGGTCAAAAAAAAATCTCTTTACAGATTTATTAGCAACTGAGAATAGTGATAAACTCCATGTTGACTAATGAAGATATTATTAAATCCAAGAAAGGGAAAAATAACAAAATTAGCAAAGGTCATATTAGAGTAGGGTAGGCAAGCACACGCCTGTGATTCACAAACTAATGAGCTGATTTCAACTATTTTAAGGTAATTTTATTTGCTTCTCATTTCACAGGGAGCAAAAATCAGTTAATCTGGCTATTCATCTGAACTGGTCAGCCGCAGTTCCAGAACTAGATAAGGTATTAGAATTAATTACACTGTGATTTACAGTCATCCGTCCCCACCCATACCATCTTCATCTCACTAGGCAGTTTTTAAAAAAAATCTTGATAGAAACTTGAAAGGTTAGTTACTTCCACAAGGGAAAATGAAGGCAGGACTTACACACTTAATGGTAAGGTTTTGGGGAGTGTTGGCGAACAAAGAGACCTTGGGTGCAGGTTCATAGTTCCTTGAAAGTGGGGTTGCAGGTAGACAGGCATTTGGTACCCTTGCCTTTATTGGTCAGTCCATGGAGTATAGGAGTTGGGAGGTCATGGTGCGGTTGTACATGACAATGGTTAGGACACTTTTGCAATACTACATTCAATTCTGGTCTCTCTGCTATTGGAAAGATGTTGTGAAACTTGAAAGGGGTCAGAAAAGATTTACAAGAATGTCACCAGGGTTGGAGGGTTTGAGCTATAGGGAAAGGCTGAATAGGCTGGGGCTACTTTCCCTGGAGCTTCAGAGGCTGAGGGATAATCCGACCAAAGTTTATAAAATCATAAAGGAGCATGGATAGGGTGATTAGTCAAGTCTTTTCCCCAGGGTGGGGAGAGTCCAAAACTAGAGGGCATAGTTTGCAGGTGAGAGGAAAGATTTAAAAGGGACCTAAGGGCAACTTTTTGATGCAGAGGGTGAGTGGTGTGTATATGGAATGAGCTGTCAGAGGAAGTAGTGGAGTCTGGTACAATTACAACATTTAAGAGGCATCTGGATGGGTATATGAATGGGAAGGGTTTAAAGGGATGTGGGCCAAGTGCTGGCAAATGGGACTAGATTAATTTAGAATATCTAGTCAGCATTGGCGGGTTGGACCAAAGGGTCTGCTTCCGTGCCGTTCTTTTCTATGATTCTAAGAGTACAACAAACTTCAAGTACTATGCACATTTTACACTGGAAATATTTTCTAATAACAGCGTTCAGTTGTTTTCCTGGCCACAGTTGTTCATGTTGAATAAATAATCTCCGCACATTAGCAATCATGATGCAAACATATCCATCAAGTGGCACTTGGTCACTAAATGACTCAAACAAAATCATGTGGCATCACTTCCCAATTAGCAGGAGGAAGTGTGAATACCTGCTCAATAGCAAACTTCAGTCTGTTCACATGACTCTCAAAGAGAGGAAAATGAGCAAAGAAGAACTCGTGAAACTTGTTATTCTCTTCCTCGTCTTCTGACAGTGAAAATATAACCCCAATAGCAATCTTCTTTTTTCGAATAGTGGAGGGATTGGAACTACAGCTTTCATCAGACATGTTAAAGCTCTCCTCTACTGACCTGAAAGACCAGAAAGACTGTGAACTTTACAGCAAACAGATGCATTTAATACATTATATATAAAAAAGTTCAGTGAATAATAGCAACTGAAAGTAGAGCAAGTCCATACAAAAGAATTTAGTGAAATCTCTAAAGGCAAATAGGCAGTAAAAGGGCTTTTGGACAGCAACCAAAGCTGCCTTAAATCAGTAGCGCTATTCAAGTTAAAGGTTTAGGTTTTCTTACATGGGGAAATCACCAGAGGATGAGATCTTACTTTAGCTGGTGTACAAGATGGCAAAAGAAAATGCAAATGAGGCCTCGGCAGAGCGCTTAACAGCTGGTCTCAAAACTGCAAACCAACAGCTGTGCATGGTCAAGTGCCTTGATCAGGGACAGTCTGTAAATTCTGGCTCAAAAAAAAAAGGGAGTGGGTTGGGAAGAGGTAAGGCAAAAAAAGAAGACCGAAAAGGGAGATTTCCTCCAAATAACTCCTGCTTCCCACAAACAGCAAAGTAAGACTCTGGAGACATGCAGTATCTGTCTACGATACAATGCAACATAATATTTCAAGGTATGAAACACCAACACATGCAGGTAGATGTAGGTAAGGTGTATGGCCTGATTGGGGTATATAGATTTAGCTTTAAAAATAAAAGGGATGCTATTTAGGTCCAAGACGAGGAGAAATTTTTACTCAGATGGTCGTGAATCTTTGGAGTTCTTTACCACAGAGAGCTGTAAAAGCTCAGTCTTTGAGTATGCTTAAAGGTCAGGATTGATAGATCTCTGACTACCAATGGTGTACAAAATCAACAACACCCATTAGAGCAGGGGCAAGAGCTGAAGGTTACTTTGCAGTAAGATCACTGTTCTTCTATGACAACTGGAAGAACAGGGATTCTTTGCAATGACAGGATATCACAAGAGTCATTAGTGGCCATTGTACAATCTCTCAGTCTACAGGGCATTCAAAATGGCTGAACCACAAGTCTCAGTTATACTTCCCACCATTCCCCACCACACCCCTCCTCCCAAAAAGAAGCAAATGCAACCCAAGTGCTCATCCGGCAGGCAACAACTTGAGCTCTTCAGGTGAATATCTGCTGTAGCACAGGGTGAAGAATTACTGGTTAATTCGAGATGATCAACCGGTGTGATATGGTGGGAGATTTTGAATTCAGTGCATTGGCTGCCAGACAGGGAAAGGTTTACAATTTTGTGAAATGTCAATCAATACTTGCAGACAAGCTGGAATGCAATATTTGCTCCAAACATCCCTTTTTTGAATAACCGTAGACTTACCATCTGGGGAAAACTCCATTTTCAAGACTAGTATTTTGACTACGACGCCAGCGACGATGGTAGCTGCTCGCACAACTATTGGGAAGTGAGGAGCTTGGTGAAGGGAACGGAGTGATAAGCAGGCTGCTCAAGGAAGCTGTCAATATGATCAGAAAGAGATTTTTGACTTGGCTAACAATAGCATATCTAACTTAATTAAACAGCCAACTTTGGTTTTTTTTCCAGTAAATTCTTATACAGCATCCAAGTGTCATTAAAATAAAACAAAGATGCTGTAAGTCTTAAAAACAGACAGTGCTCGAGACACACAGCAGGGTCAGAAACTCAGATGAAGGGTCTCTAGACCTGAATAGTTAACCCAGTTTCTCTTTCTCTCTACAAATGCTGCCAGACCTGCTGAGTTTCTCCAGCACTTTCTGCTTTCGATGCAAATGTAGTTATTGACTTTCACAGTTAATCCAAAAAGTGTTCTATCACCAACTTAAAAAATTCAAGGTAAATAATGCTAGTTTCAAAATGAGAGAAGCTATACCTTTGTCAAATTATTCAGTAATTAGTATTTTTTTTTAAAAATAGCATGTTTAGGATGGTCATGTTAAAACTTAGCCTGAACCATAAATACTTAATTCTGCACAGCAATTTTGAAAGTTGGTGGGATTTTTCTGAATTTATGCTGAATGACACGTGGCATTTGTCCTCTGATAGCCAGGCCATCATGACATCAGCAGACACATGTGAGTGGTTTATCTTGTTGAAGATTGTTATGCCCCAGAAAATGAAAGAAACTGAATTACAAAGTTTTAATAGTATTAAAAAGTAGACAGTTTTGAAATATCAAACTACACATAAAAATCTATAATGTAATAGGCATATACAACAAACATAGGCAACGAACACCATCCAAAGCAATTTTTAAAAAAATGGGCAAGGGTTTTGTTTTAAAACCAATAATTGGTAATGTTAGAGTCTTAATACTTTGGAACTCAAATCTTTCTGATATTTCTAAAAAGCCATTTAAATTCATTTGAGCTAAATTATCGAGGATTTTGGCTAAACTCTGATGCACAGCTTTCCCATGTTAGAAAGTAAAAGATCGTAGGTTTGACCTTGTGTGCTGAACAAGCTGAATTTATACATGGTAAA
>NW_025967985.1:0-25000 GCF_021869965.1 Rhincodon typus
GTAAGAAGAATACTGAACGACAACATAAAATACAGGGTACAATTCTAAAGGGGGTGCAGGAGCAGAGGGACTTCAGTGTACGTGTGCACAGATCATTGAAGGGGATAGGACAGGTAAAGACCGCAGTACGTAAAGCATGCAGTGTCTTTGGGTTTTTAATCCAGAATACAAGAGCAATGAGGTAATGTTGAACTTGGGATAACAAACCTGTTGGACTCAGCTGAAGTATTATGTGCAGTTGTGGGCCCACATTATAGGAAAGGAGTGCGTGCACTGGAAAGTGCAAACCAATTTACAAGAATTGTTCCAGGACATAAAATAAAATCTCGCATCAGTACTCATTCAAAACGCATATCTGCTTTACATTCATGTATGAAAGATGCACAGCATATTTTTTCTCCACCACCTGTTCTGCTACAAATTTTAACATTGTTTTTTCAGATGGCTTTTATTGGAAAGAGGGAACTTCATTCTCAAAACATCTTGACATTTGGATGCATAAAATGTACTGAAAAAACTGGTTTATCTAATGGAAATAGTACCCACGTGTTGAGGCTTCCAGTGACACTACCTCCAGTACGAGCTGTGAAAACTTTACTAAGCATTAGTTGAGGTGGAGACCTGGAGAGAAAATTGAGCAAGATTATTTAGAAAATAACTCAAAGTCAAAGATAACTTTTAACTAAACAAAAGATGAAAATTTCCTTGAACTGTAGAAATGGTAGCACTATTTTTTAAAAACCACGTATATAAATTGCAGTCTCCATGAAGTACTCTGAATACATTGACTGTTTATTCACTTGGGTGACTGAACTTGATAGAGACACCTGAATACACAAAACATTTAATTTTAAAAACTTAAAACCTATTAAAGTTGAAGTACTAAAAGGCGGTGTGAATTACGCTTAAAATTCTGGTATGCAAGAATGTGTGCAATTTTAAGAACAGTTGAGTATTGGTATTATTGCCTCAATTTCTAAATTTTATGGGTGGAAAGTAAAGGATTCAAAATTTCTCAAAAGTTGTAGGAAAGCAGAGAGAACTTCCCCAACCTGCTCCCTACTTGCCCAAAAGGGAGAAAAAGGGAGAAGTCAGACATTTCAGATTAAACCTGCTGAGTTTCTGTTCAGTTTGCAGTTCCCTCTAAATTCCAGGGATAGGCTTGGAACCGATGCTGTGTCAAAAGCGGTGGTCATGTTTGGGTGAGGTTTTGGGCAAATGTAGGAAATTCCATTCAGACGTCCCATCCCCGCCAGTTGAAAACCATCAAGGGTTGCAAAGCTTTCATAGGGTAAGGCAGACCTATCCCAAAGACTGTCAGTTATTTTCCTAAAGCCACCACTTTGTTTCATCAAGAATATGGACAAAGTTTCTTTTTGGGCCTTAACAGGGTTGCTCCTCACTGCCACCGTGAATGGCATCACTCCAATATTCCAATAGATCTGAAGAAAGTCCCTTCTAAGCATACTTGGTGCAACGTACCCAGCTCAGTTAAGCATCGACACCACCCTTGCAATTTGGGAAGGGTTTGGGTAGGCACATGGACAGACAGAGGTTTTACTTTACTTCTAATATTTAAGTGGCACAATATTCTCTGGAACCTTATCCTTAAATGATATGGGGACATGTGAAGTGATAGAGATGCTTAGGACCAATTTTCTCTGGAGTCACATGAAGGGTGTGCTGTAGAGCTAAGTGGAAGTTACAAAAGAAAATTTATCAGAGTGTAGATATTTTAAATCAACCTGCTTAGACACATCATGACACACAAATGGAGCAGATGGTATGTGAATTCAGGCTTTCTGACCCAGAGGTGAGGTCACTCCCACTTCACCACAGGAGCCCCCATGTACATCGAATATGTCTGACTAGTGATCTCTAATCAGCAAATCTGAAACATGGTAACAAGAATTAACTGAGAACCATTGGCTGGAATATACAAATCTTCAATAGTATGAATGAAGGGGCAAATCAAAGTACATATATGTCCTTTATGAAGCCAATTAAATAATCCTAATATGTTATAAAATTGACTCAACTGCGAACATTAGACAAAAACAAAACTTTGGCTGAGCGATTTTTCTACCTGGTAAACCCAGAATTTAATTTTCTTCTTTGAACGTAAAAAAGCTTTAGAAGCTGACAATGCAAATTGGTTAAATAACAAAGATGTTGCAACGTGTTAGAATGCAAAGTCTTCTAACCGTATCTGGTGGATTTTTAATGTGGAACCTTTGTAGCTCATTGCCACAGACCCAAACATCATTTCGCCAAGCATGTTGGCATCAGAGGACGGCCGAGAATTCTGGAAAGGAACAAAAATAAATATCCTGTTATTGATTTGAAGATATCTTAAAAACAGAGACTACTGTCTAATTATTATGTATTAAGTCACGTAAATCAAAATAATGTGCAATTTTAAAAGTCTCATTCTAGGAAACGAAAACACATTTTAACAGATTGGTTTAATTTACAAGTAAATTTTTGCCCATTTCTATCTTTACAAAAAAAAAATTGTGAAAAACACATCACAAGGCACAGGAAAAAAAAAATTCAACCATTAATATATATGGCTGAAACTCTAAGTACCACATTGTTTTATAATAATTGTGGACTGAGTCAGAGCTGTTAATGGGCGTGGGTGTGAGAGTGCAAGACACAGACTTGGGAGGAAGAGGGAGAGCGTGAGAAACAGACACAGACAGAGAGAGAAATGTTCAGCTCTTCCCATGCTTAGGAGCAGTCTCTCTGTATTCTATAGTCAAGACTCACTATAAACCCAAAGACAAGCAGTTACAAGTTGGGAATTTTTAAAATAATAAGTCAGAGATTTTTTTTATTAGGGATCCAGCCATGTCATGTCTCTTAACAACCAGAAAAAGACAACTAAAGCCTTGTACTGGCCAGAAGAGTCATAAGGATCATCTCAACAACAGCACCTAGGAACAAAGACTACTGAACTGTCTTTACGATCTAATTACTTGCAATAAATAGGAATTCTTACTCAGTGCAGAAAGCTGGACCATGCTTTCAAATCGATCTGGGTCTGAAAAGAGTTAGATTTGGGAATTTCACACTTTTTAAAAACCTTTAACTTTCATGATGACTCAGGGACTTGATTTCCAATGTGGTATCCCAGGGAGTCATAAAACGTCAGCGTGCACTACATTCTAAATATTGCAGAAATATCACATGTTGACAGTTTGTTGACTCACGCATTGTTCAAAAAAGAAAACTAGCGCTTCCTCCCAAAACAAGTCAATATCTTTGGAAGTCAGTTGTAAGGAATACCAAAGTCATGTAGACTGCTACTGATGAAGAGAAAAGTGTACTCCGTGCACTCTTGACACACACAGGTCATCATGTGGATCACAGGGATTAGCTTTACTTGTGGGGATTAAGCTGGGAGGGGGGAGGAGGAGGAGAGAGAGAAAAACAAGTACATAGGACCTAAAAGCTAATAATCCCGGTTCTTAACTGAAATGCTAAGTGTAGGTATAAGCTTTTCTCTCCCTATCCAAAAGGAAAGTTTTCTATTTGCTGATGAAACGTATTTAAGTAGATATACTCATACACTTTCGCCTCATGTACTCTGCAGCACTGGTCCACATATTACCATACACACACACACACACACACACACACACACACACACCCATGCGCGCATGTCATTATCTTATATTTTTGCTGTTTTTGTATCAGCACACCAATCTGTATTCACTTTGGCTGGAAGCAGCTTCATCTCAGAAATTAGCTGCTTTTGATATGCATAGATTACCAGTGTATACTAGTTGTCTAGAAAACTTGTTTATATTTTATAATTTTCTAACACCTGTCACAGCAGGTTTTAATGTCGAGGCTTGTTTCTCCATAACTAGCACCAGTGCACCAAAAAACACTAGACTGATTAAAAATAAGATGCTAAATTCCCATTCCCATTTAAAATTTCAATTTGAGAACACATGTACGAAGAGAGGCTCCAAATGTTCATTTCATTGTGCCAGATGTGGTACGAAGGGTCAGTTCTGATGTGGCATTTCAGGCATTTATTGTTTACAATACAGCCCTAATTACACACCTTCACCCCAACCCAAGGAAAATTTCACTCAAGATACGGTCAACATTAGTATCGTCTAAATTGTGATCTAAAACTTTATGATGTTTCTGTAATATTAAAATCAACAGTTTCTAATTTCATGTTGGAACAGATGAAAGCAACTAGATGTCAGTGGTTTAAAATGTTAGCTACCTTGAAATATGCCAATGAAATTTCTTAGGTTATCCGAATTTCTGGCACTTAGAATGCTAGTAAGTTAACTTGACCAGTCATTGCCAAGTATCAAAAGTTATTAGCAAGGATTGTTTTTATCAAAAATGATGTCTGGTGAGTGAACCATGGGGCAGGGTTGCTTTCTCTAGTTCCCACAGGCCCATTTATCAATAGAAATTAATTACCAACATTATAAATGGAGTAATAAAGCTTAAAATATCATCATTCTAGATACAAATGATAGGAGAACATGATGTTGTATTGAGAAATATTTTTCACAATTCAAGTAGGCAAAATTACAAAGCTTCAAATATCCAACAGAATGCTCAGCCGCAATTTCAGTTGACACATCCATGATATATTATCTCAGTCAGCTTAAACTGTCTGAAAACAACTTTTAGCCAGCCTCGAAAAGGACATCTTACAATGATTAATGAATTAAAATTCACCCAATAGAAATTTCAGGTTGCAATCCTCAAAAGGATTAGTTTAGGAGAGACTTAAATGACAGGGTTAAAAGTGCATATATTCGAGCCTTACCTGGCATTTCGAAGACTGATCTTTAGCATTTGGAGCTGAAGAAGATGAAGAAGAGAGGCTGTCTGAAGAACTGGTATATGTATTGCATTTTGTATGACAGCATTTCTCAAGAATCTTCACTTGGATATCATTGCATACTTTCTGCAAATAGAAAGATCGTAAAAGGTTAGCAGTTTTCTGATAGGTCATTTGGAAAAAAAAAAGCAGCAACTGGTAGAAAAGGAAGGAAAATACAAAGTATTATGTCAGAGGGCACAGATTTAAGGTGACTGGAGAAGGAACGGTTTTGCACAACTTAGAGAAAACAATGTGGAAATAAGAAGAGCAGAGAAGTGGAACTACTGGATTGCATTTTTTTTAAGAAAGACACAGCAAAACCAATGGACCAAATGATCTCCTCCTGTGCTGAAGAAACAGAATCCTAGATATTTTTAATTAACCTGTTTAGCAATGTTGAGACTCCAATAGAGCAGACAGGACTCGAACCTGGGTCTTCTGGCTCAAAAGTAAGAACACTACCATTGTGCCATCAGACTCTAGAATCATAATTCTATGATGATCTATCATGTGTAAATGACCATGGTACACCACCTGCATTTGATACTTTAAAAGTAACACTGAATGAACATAATGTCAGAAGATCACATGGCCCACAGTGTATGTCCTGCCACTCAACAGCGTTAAGGTCGATCATGGGTGTCAACTCCACTTTTCTTTCCATTCCCCATATCCCTCGGTTCCCAGAGAAACCAGAGCAATCTGCCAATCTCTGCATTAAATATACCAAATGATGGCACATCCACAATTCTCTGGAGGTAGATAATTCCAAAAATTCTCAACACTAAGTATAGCAATCTCTACAATGGTTGACCAGGGAAGTCAGAGACAGCATAAAAGCAAAAGAGAGCACAGAATGTGAAGATTGGTGAGAAGCCAGAGGATTGGGAAGCCTTTAAAAACTAGCAGAGGGCAACTTAAATAAAAGGAATGAAAGAGAAGATGAATAGGACAGTAAGCTAGCTAGTAATATAAAAGAATTGGTCACTGGCAAGATTTTTAAGAGTCCATTATTAAAGGATGAGATTGATAGTACTAGGAAGTACATGGTAAAATAGGGCTGAGTCAGCACAGCTTCGTCAAAGGTAGGTCATGCCTGACAAATCTGCCAGAGTTGGACAAAGGAGAGCCCGTGGACATAATTTATTTGGATTTCCAGAGGTCTTTGACAAGGTACAACACAGGACGCTGCTAAATAAGATCAAAGACCACGGTGTTAAGGACAAGGTATTGGCATGGATAGAAGATTGACTGATTGGGAAATGGCAGAGAGTAAACATAAAAGGGTATTTTTCAGGATGGCAGCCAATGACTACTGGAATTTCACTGAGTCAGTGTTGGGACTACAATTATTCCTATTCCACATTAATGATCTGGACAAAAGGAACTGACGGCAATGTGGCTAAGTATGCAGTTGGTGCAAAGATAGGTGCAGGGACAGGTAGCATTGAGGAAGCAGGGACACTGCAGAAGGACTTGGACAGGATAGGTGTGGGCAAAGAAGTGGCAGTTAGAATACAATGAAGGAAAACGTGAGCCTAGGAAGAATGTTAGTGTAGACTATTTTCTAAATGAGGAAAGTCTTCAGAAATCTGAAGCTCAAAAGGGTCTTGGGAGTCCTAGTTCAGATTCTCTTAATGTTAAGATACAGGTTTAGTTGGCTGTTAGGAAGTCAAATGCAATGTTAACATTCATTTCAAGAGGGCTAGAATACAGAGCAAAAATGTACCGCTGAGGCTGTACAAGACTCTGGCTCATCTGGAATATTGTGAGAAGGTTTGGGCCCCGTATCTAGGCAAGGGTGTGCTGGCATTGGAGGGGGCACACAGGAGGTTTACAAGAACAATCCCGGGAATGAAGGACTTGTCATATGGTGTGCATTCTGAAGAAGGGTCTAGGCCCGAAACGTCAGCCTTCCTGCTCCTCTGATGCTGCTTGGCCTGCTTTGTTCATCCAGCTCTACACCTTGTTGTCTCAGATTCCCCAGCATCTGCAGTTCCTACTAGTTCTAAAAGAACATGGGCAACTTTTTTCTTTTTACACAGTGTGGTTCGTGTGTGGAATGGAGTGCCAGAGGAAGTGCTGGATGCAGATACAGTTACAACATTTAAAAGATATTTGGATAAGTACATGAATAGAAAACGTTTGGAGAGATATGGGCTAAATGCAGGCAACTGGGACTACTTTAGTTTGGGAACATGATCAGCAGGGACTACTTGGACCAAAGGGTCTGTTTCCATGCTTAGTGTCTCGATGACTCTATAATACCGATAGCCTGGATAGAGTGGCCGTGGAAAAGATGTTTCCACCAGTAAGAGACACTAGGGCACAAAAGCCACAGCCTCAGATTGAAGGGACTACCCTTTAGATAAGGGGTGTTTCTTCAGCCAGAGGATGGTGAATCGATGGAACCCATTGCTGTAGAAGGCCGTTGAAGCCAAATCATTGAGTGTATACAAAACAGAGATACTTAGGTTCTTGATTAGTAAAGGGATCAAGGGTGTCTGGGAGAGGGCAGGAGAATGGGGGTGGGGGGTTAAGAAACACATCAACCATGATCAAATGGCAGAGCAGACTCGATGGACTGAATGGCCTAATTCTGCTCCTATGTTACGGTCTATGGTCGACCGTCAATCCCACATGATCACACCCTTCTCCCTCACCACGCTTTATCCTGAAACTTTGCTCCCTCATTCTAGATTGCTTAGCCGTGTAAATAACCATTTTTGTATCTACCCTGCCAAGCCCCTTCAAGTTCTTGAATGTTTCAATGAGATCACATACGATTCTAAATTCCAGAGAATATGGACCCAATTACTCAGCCTTCATCATTGAAAAATCCTGTCATCCAAGGACCAGCCAACTGAACCTTCACTGTACTACCTCGAAAGCAAAGATAAGCCTCCTTAAATGTGGAAACCAAAACTGCACAGTATTTCAGGCAATAGCCTCCCAATCCACAACTGCAGCAAGACCTCCCTATTCATGTCTTCCATCCCTTTTGCAACAATAATCAAAATGCCATTTGATTTTCTAATTGCTTGTTGTGTTTGCATGTTAACTTTTTGTGCTTTGAGTAGGCATACACTGAAAATTCACTGAATGTCAACATTTACAAGTTTAATACTTTGCAGAAAAAAATTCTGCTCTCCTATTTTTATAACTAAAATCTGCTGCCTCACACTTCTCCACCTGCCATCTTATAGCCCACTCATTTTAATTGTCTACATGTCTTTTCAGGCTCTGTTTTCCTCACAGCTTACATTCCCATCTAGTATCTTCAGCATATCGAGATGCAGTGCCTTTGCACAAGTCAGGAAAAAGCCAACTGCTTTGCATGGTGGAGCCAGATTTCAATTTTTCTCACTCTCGGTGAAGCCAGTGAACAAATTTCAGAAAAGTAACGGCTGCCACAACAGTAAACGTGAACTCCATCAACAAATAATTTAAAAGCAAAAAAAAAATTATTAAATGGGCCATTAGTAGAAATGACCATTAAAAAGCACCAAGGAGAAATCTTAATAATAATGCTAATTTGCACTTTTTGGGTTAAGAACCAAAGCTAGAGAGAAAAAGAATCAGCCCCAATTTATGCTCACTGGGGAATTGGTGGCATTTGGCAGAATTAAGGAGCTGGGTTTAGCTAACATGGAACTTGGGTCACCTCTGATGGGGCACGTGCTCATCTGGCCTTAACGGAATTCACACAAAAATGGCTATTGGAAGCGAGGGGACTTTCAGCCTCTCATGGTCTGCTTTTTCTCTTTCCCTCTCCCTCAATCTTATCCATCTCCCTCTTTCTCTCTCATCCTCTTATTGTCTGTCTTACTCTGTCGCCTTTAATTTCAAAGAAAATAATCCATGGCCTTTGTGCTCCAAAAAGATTTCTACTGGCACTATTACCCCACCTCACAAAGAGATTTGAATGAGGTTTAGTAAAAGGCAATTTCTTTGCTAAAAGTACAAGACTGAAAGTGACCCAGCAGCCTTACTACCATCCCCACTCCTTTCAGGGTCACCAGTAAAGCTGTAGGAAAACACACAGGAGAGGAAGGGCCTTTGATTGGAGGAGCAGCTCTTTGCAAATCATCGACTTAAATACTTAACTGCATTTGAAACTTTGGCTCCAAATAATTTTACTTTAGCCACTCTCTGTCTTTTTTCATACACGATATAGGTTTTATAATTTGCTTTTATGCTCTTGACTCCAAAACACTCAATTCAGAAAAATGAGAGACAAGGTTTAGAGCTAAATGAACACAGTGGGCCAAGCAGCATCAGAGGACCTTCATATTCTGAAGAAGGGTCCAGACGTGGGGTGTCAGCTTTCCTGCTCCTCTGATGTTGCTTGGCCTGCTGTGTTCATCCAGCTCTACACCTTGTTGTCTCAGATTCTCCAGCATCGGCAGTTCCTACTCAATTCAGAAGAATGTTCTTTTAATCTAATATTAATCTCCTTAGTAAGTCACAGATGGATCTTTCTCACTAGTTTTATTTTTCACTGGAATATATTTTTGTTGGGCAAATTTTTTACCTCCACAATTTATTTACCAGCATACTGCCTAGTTTCTTTACTAACCCAACCTTAGCCAGCAATTCTAACCCATAACTACGAAATTGGTTTTGTTTAAATCAAATAATCTCGATGGTTTAGACAATGTCTTTCACAAACACAAAGTGGAATTTGATTCTATTATCATCACTATTTTCAAGCGGCTCTATTACAATAGAATTACTACCTGACCCTGTCTCATTGTACAATACTAGATCCCAACCCGAAATGTCAGCTTTCCTGTTCTTCTGATGCTGCCTGGCCTGCTGTGTTCCTCCTGCACCACACTGTTATTATCCATAGTTGGTTCTGTATCATATTGTCCCAGGAAACTTTGAAAACCACACTGAACAGATATACATTTCTTGTCCATGGACCATACAGAAAAGGCCTTCAGAATTCTCTTCCCCCACTTAAGTCTTCTCAAAGATGGTATCCAGTGAGTAGGAGCAGAAATCAACATAACTCTTCCTCCAATAGTGCTGACCCAAAAATAAAATCGACTAGAAATCAGCACACCAATTCCCCATCTGTGCTCACTGCCCACCACTTTTGGATGAGGCAGTTAACTAGGAAACGTCTGGTCTTTTGGATAGATGTTTCAAAACTGTGCACTGGGGCTTCTGTGAACGGGCCATTATTCATCACCCAAGAAGAATTAATTTAACAGATTTTGGTGTCTTTTCATCTCATGAACGAACCCGAGATCTTCTGCACAAGTTGGAACACAGGATCAGGAGTAGACCATTCCTCAATTTGATAACCAAATGGTGCTAGCATCTCCACTTTGTGTGGTAACAACATTCGCTTACCTTGCTATTAAAAACCTATCAATCTTAGATTTAAAATTATTAACTGAGCTAATATTTAGTTACTTTTTATGGGAACGAGTTCCACACATTTCATGAATGTATTCTCTAATTTCATTCCTGAACAGCCTGGTTCTACTATTAAGTTTACATCCCCTTGTCTAGTCTCTGCTATCAGCGGACTAGATGTTAATCTGTGTATTTTTGACAATTCCTTTCCAAATCTTTGAAACTTCAACAAAATCACTCTTTAGACTCAATATTACAGACATAAACCTAGAATATGTATAATCTAACTCTGAGTCCTGGGAGCAACCTGACATTTCACTGCAGTCCTTCCAATATCAATTTACACAAAGGTGCGGTACCCATAACTGCACACAGTACCCCGGGTGTAGTCTGACCAGCTCGCTCTTCATTTGCAGTAAAACTGTCTCCCCTTCATATTTTAGCTTTGCAGATTATACTGCATTTGATAATCTTTTTGATTTTGTGTTAACCACTAATTTTAATTTGTGCAACAAACTTCTAAATTTCTTTGCACCTCCAATTTTTCAATATTATTTAAAAACAGCTCTGTTCTTAGTCCAAAATTATTTAAGTCAACCCACCAAAAACTTTTCCCACTTGCTTTGTCAATATCTCTTGTGACACTCATTCACACTACTTACCATGTCAGTAATCACTGCATGTTCAATAACCTTCAATATATTGCACTCTATTATACTGCGTAAGTGATTAATACTGCATAGTAAACAGTTGAGGCCTGGTATAGATCATTATGGGACATCATCAGTTACTTCCTTCCAATTTGAGTACCTACCTATTATCCCCACTTAGGTTTACTCTTAGATGACAATTTCCTAACCTGGTCAATAATTTGACTTCAGAATAATTTTGGCTAATTGTCTCTTACACAGAACCTTGTTGAATGCCTTCTGAAGCTCCACGTAAATAACATCACAGATATCCCTTTGTGGTACTTCCTTAAAAAAAAAACTTAAGTTTATATGAAGTGACCTACTTTTTTTTTAAAAATCAATTGACATTGGCTCACTCCAATAGCTCAATTTTTTTATTGCGTGTATACTTGGTCCTAAGTTTTAAGCTCAAAAGACTTGCCTGCAACAATTATGAGATATATAATTTTCTAGATTTTATCACACTGTTCTTAAATAATGGATAAACTTTAAATCTAAAATTGAGAACACTTCAGAATATTATGGCTGAATATCAATAATTTCCTCATCTTGCATCACATTTCTGGAATTTGTCATTCTTTAGTGCCACAATTTTTTCAAAAACTATTTCCTTCTTATGCTAACTTTATTGGGTTTTAGTTTTTTGATTAACTGTTAGATTCCCTGGAATGTCAGGAATAAAGCTCCTCCTCCTGCTATAAAGGCTGTCATGACTAAAAAAGTCATTATCCTACAAATACATTGTTTTTAAAAGGGTTCACATTACATAAGAGTATCTACTTCACTTTGAAGAATTGTTAAAAATGAATGCTAGTTTTGATATATCTCATTTTACTTTGTGGTTTTTTTCAGATCATTGGCATTTTTCCTTCCATTACAGAGCGCAATGGAGTCAGGGTCATTAATTACTTTTAAGGCAGAGTTAGATTCTTAACTAACAAGCAAGTCAAAGTTACTGGAGATAGGTGGGAATATGGAGTTGAGGCCACGTCAGATCAGCAATGATCTTGCTGAATGATGGAGGAAACTAGAAAGGCCAAATAGCTGAACTCTGTTCCTAATTCATATGTTTGTACGTGTTTTCTAAACTGCATCAGCAAGCACAGTTCAACAAAAAGTAACTCATTAGCTGTGACATGCTTTGTGAAGACCATGTAATGTTCTTCCTAAAATGCAAATTCACTTTTTTCCTCTCTTATTTCTGGCCACTCACTGAACATCATTTCAACTCCTAGCCAATAAACTGATCCCAGCATTACCAATACACTGAGAAAGAGAGATTACACCTCTTTACACAAAGTATCTCAGCACCATCCTACAGTCCATTACAAGAACTAACTGAATGTGAAGCTGCCATTGCTAGCCTTATTTTAAAAGCAAAGCCACTCTATTCCAACAAATCCTTGGTTAAGATGATGGAAATGGAGCGCAGACAATTTGGCAGAGGCAAATTGCAAAGGCAATGATACATTGGTAATATCACTGAATTAGTATTCCAAACTCCAGTTTATTGTTCTGGGGACATGTTCAAATCCCACTATGGCAAGTGGTGAAATATGAAGTTAGTAATCAGTAAAAATCAGGAACGGCGACCATGTAATCACTGTTGTTGTTCCAAGAAAGTATATTTGGTTCACTAATGCCTTTTAGGAAGGAAATCTGCCACCCTTAACCAGTCTAGCCTACGTGAGTCCTGACCCACAGCAACATGGCTGACTCTTAGCTGCCCTCTGGGCAATTAGGGACTGGCAACGAATGTTGGTTCAGTCAACAACACCCACATCTCAAGTACGAATAAAAACCAACGACGCTGCCTACCAACTCCACCCTCAAAACCAAATGATGTAATTGGCTTTCTGATAACCGATCCTTTATCTGACCACTCCATTCAGCCTTTCCATTTTTACCCCTACCCTGAACACGTTAAGAAATGGGTCCAGCCCAATATCACACATTCCACTGTCCTGACTGCACCCGCCTTTCCTTTCTACTCTTCTCATCTCTCCCTGTTCCACGACTCTCCACCCCATGCAATTTCAGATATCCTATTACTTTCCATTCTGTTTGACCTGAATAAACTGTTTTATATCTGCAAAACAGGAAATTCAATTGTACTTTCTGCCACGGACCATGAAGAGTGAATTGTATTATATTCACTGTCCTCCTCTCCAATCTGTAACAGTTGTTTTCCTTTTCCTTTTTCTCTTATTTTCCCTTATAGAAGAAATAGGCAGTAACGTATTTGCCAGAAACAGAAAGGGAAGTTGCTGGAAAAGCTCAAGAGGTCTGGCAGCATCTGTGAAACCAGAGTTAACGTTTCGGGTCTGGTAACCTAGGGTGACACAGTGGCTAAGTGGTTAGCACTGCTGCCTCACAGCACCAAGGACCCGGGTTCGATTCCGGCCTCAGGTGACTGTCCGCACGAGTTTCCTTTGGGTGCTCTGGTTTCCTCCCACAGTCCGAAGATGTGCAGGTTAGGTGGCTTGGCCATGCTAAATTGCCCATAGCTTTCAGGGATGTGTAACCAGGTGGATTAGCCATGGGAAGGTGCTGGTTTGCAGGGATAGGGTTGGGGTGTGGGTGGGATTGTCTTTAAACTCAATGGGCCGAATGGCCTCCTATAACATTGTAGGGATTCTACAAATCTTTCCTCAGAACTGATGGTAGCTAGGAAAATGTCAGTTTATATATAGAAGATGGGGGAACGGGTAAGGAGTAAACTATCGTTGGGGATAGAGCCCAAAGACTGAGAAGAGCAGTAGGGCAGACTAAGAAGTGGTTAACAAGGCCTGGTGTGTGGGGAAGGGGGCTAGGGCGTGGGAGAGTTCAGGCTGTAAAATTATTGAATTGAGTCCAGAGGGCTGCAGGGACCCAGGCACAAAATGAGGCGTTGTTCTTACAGCTTGCGCTGAGCTTCGCTGGAACACTGCAGCAGGCCAGAGACAGAGATGTTGGCCAGGGAACAGGGTGGTGTGCTAAAGTGGCAGGTAACAGGAAGCTCAGGGTTGTTTTGGCGAGCAGAACATAGATGTTCTGCGAAGCGAACACCTTGTGCTTCATTTCCCCAATGTACAGGAGACCACACTGTAAGCAGTAGACTAGATTGTCGGAAGTGCAGGTGAAGTAGCAGGTATGTTTGGCGCCTTGGATATGGAAGAGGGAGGAGGTAAATGGGCAGGGGTTACACCAACAGCAGGTGCAGGGAGTAAAGGAAGAGTGGACCAGGGTGTCCCAGAGGGAACAGGCCCAGCGGAAGGCGGACATTGGAGGGGAGGGGAATAGGTATCTGGTGGCGGCAGAAATGGCGTCTTTTTTAGGTTTACAGCTAATCCTGGAGCTGTTTACGCTTCAGGTGTTATAAGCATATTGATAGACAGACAAAGCTGTATAATAAGAGAGATCTATACACAGAAAGAGGGCCTGCAGCCCATCATGTTTACACAGTCTTAAATACCAAACTCTTCTAATCCCATTACTTAGGTTTCTGCCTCTACAGCCCCCAACAGTTGGTGAGTTCCAGAAAAGTTTTACTCCACATCTCCTCTAAGCCTTCTGCCCCTTACCTTAAATCTATGCCCTGGTCCCTCCATCAAGGGAGGAAGTTTTTTCCTGTCTATCCTATTTATGACCGTCAACTTTTAAATTTCCTCTGCACTCTCTCCAGTGCAATCTCATCCCTCTTATAATGTGCATTCCAGAACTGCAGACTATACTATAGCTGTGTCCTAATCAAACTTTTTTTTAAAAACAAATTCCAGCGTAAGCTTCTTGCTCTAAAATCCTATGCGTTGATTAACAAAGACAAGTATACCATATGCCTTCTGAACCACTTTATCCTCTGTCTTGACACCTTAAAAAAGGTGATTCAAACAAATCAACACTGTCAGTCATGTAACTGGAGCTTCCAGTCGAGACATTCGGCTAACGATTTTGATGTCCCCTTCATCAGAAAACTTTTTTTTGCCATAGTGCAAATGATTTCACAATTGTCTAAGCAACAAATGGGTTTTGATTGTCCCAACTGTTCCAAACCAGCTGAGGTAGGTACCTAGTCCTGTGTGTTGGCTTGGCTGCAATGTCCATATAACATCAGGTAAGTCACATTCCACGAGGTGATAAGTTTATTCGTTTTTTTCTGGTAATTGCTAGACATTTCTGGAAGCAGTCAGTCGATTTGTTCATTCGGTGTTTAAAAGCCGCCATTTTAAAATCCAGAAAGAGTCCATTTTAAAAGCAGCTCAACATGGTGACTGTTTTTAAAGAAACAATACAAGATCTCGCTTTTTCTTCTATCTGGGTACTACACTTGTTCATTTTAAAATTTAATGGAGTGCAGAGGTCTTCTGACTCTGGGATTTTATCCCCTATTATCAGTTATTTCATCCACAGTACAACATCCTCACCACATCTTAAATATCGTCCTTTAATAAGGAATCATAACATACGGGTAGAGGCAACTTAAAATCAAAGCAATTTTCTATTCAGGCAAACTCTCGCATGCATTGAAATCATATCTTTCAACAGACATGCGTCTGTATCCATACATCTGCCTAGAATTCCAGGACATTTTCATAACTTCACAGTCAATAAAAGTAGGACAGTTGCATGATAATCACAAGACTTAAGAACGCTTGCCATGTGATGAAATCACACATACAGGACAAAAACAGAATGTGGAAATTTAAAAACTTCCAATCAGCTCTGCAAGACTCCCATTGGGTGTATCTATGCTGAAGAATACAGTCATAATTTTCCAGATATAATTGTATCTAAACTAGTTTGAATTTATGCCTTTCATGACTGTACAATACCCGAAGCATTTAAAAAAAGGTCACTGACCTAAAATATCAATTGCCTAACATGTACAGTGTTTCCATAATTTTTTATTTTCAATTCAAAATTTAATATCCGTAGCATTTTGCTTATGCACACAGAATGGATCCTGATACAGCAGAACGAATGCATTTTGCTGAAATTCCCAAATCACGGGCATAAGAGGCCATAATTTTGAATGATCTTCTCATGGCGGTATCATGACATAATATATGTTTCTTCCCAATTGACACATCACCATCAATGCAAAGAGCTTATCCCATAAAAGACATAAATACCTGGAGCAGTGGCCACAACTAAAGTCAATTTTCCTCTAAGGCTGACCAGAAGCAAGCATCAACAATGCATAAATTGGGCATATTTTGCAATGTTTTCCACATCTCTATGTTCAATTGAATGCCCGACTTCCACATGGCTACCAAAACATTTTTAAAAACCCTCTTTGCAGTCATAAGTGGCTAGACCTGGAGCATATAACATTTCTAATAGGAGACAAATGTTAAGAAATTTCTGGACTACCTTCCGTTGCCAGGAATATAAATTTTTAAAAATGCAACACCACATATAATAAGATAGCTGCTACACCTCTTTCATCTTCTCCTACCCACTGAACTTATAGACCTGGAAATAGGTCAATACAAATGAACCAAATAAAGTGATGAATTTTCACATGTACAGATCAGCCTTAACAAATAGCCATGTGAAAAAAAAATTCACTTACTGAGGTTGCAGTTTCCTCGGTTTTCTTTGTTGCTTTAGAATCAAACAGAACATTCCTTCCTCGCCGTTCACAATCTTGGTAGACAATAAGTCTTATCTGGGTGGGATTGAACTCTGGAGCTGGCCAGCTTGAAACAAAAAAAATAGTGACACAGTGAACAATAAATCCAAGCAAAACAAAAACGTCCATCCACAAGCCATGCATCTGGGCAATAATCCAATCTCTGTTGAAGAGGATAACATCTCAGATCTCTTAATTTAGATTCTGGCTCTTGAGGCTGCAAATGAAGAGGAGGAGGGAATGAATGAGAAGAGGGAAAAAAAACAGTAAAGTCACAGGGTTGGGGAGAGGCAGGTGTCAGAGGGGACAAGGGAGAGGTCGGGTGGGGAGAGTGGTGGGGGTTGGTAGGAGCTGGGCGATAGGAGAGACTGATTGCATGGAAGTGCTTTACATGAAACTTGAAATACTTATTCAGCACAATAACAAATGACTTTCTTGTACGGACTCGCTTTCCCAACTATCCATCTTTCTCCTTTAGGGGCATTTTTACCACTTCCCACTGTTATGCCAGGGGCGGGGGATCTGTCTATTTCAGAGGATTGTATATGTGGCGATCCCAGGATCCTAAACAAGGGAGGGGGGCCCTCAGAAATGTGAAAGGGAGGTAATATTAGAAGAGTTTCTATATTTCAGTATTTCCCAGCGCTAGTTTGAGAAATAATTTCTAAAATACGAAAAAGTTATTTAAGCCCTATGATGCATCAATAAAACACCCATTTTTATGAATTTTGTACATTAATTTTACTCATTAGTCACATTTAGAGATGACAAATTCAAACTATCAGTCATGCCCTTCGTTTTTGAACAACATTGATCATACAAACACACAAAATGATTTCTTGGTCAGGAAATTCAGCAGTATGCTTTTCCCTTTCACACTATCACAAGTTGTAGAAAATAGTTGATAGGAAAAGGTTTGCTGGTCAAATAAATCTGTCTATTGAATAAATGCAAACAAAAATAATAGTGGGCAGAATATTCTTTCCACAAATTGCAAATTCAACTGAATTTTCCATAAAGCTGCCTGCTGGCTTCAATATAACTTGCCAACAATTAATATATACTTTAATTCAAATGAAGGGCTTTCCTAACAAGGGTTACTTTGTAAAGGCAACGACAGCTATGAATCTGCTATCTTAGTCTTCCCTTTGAAAACTAAAGGCTTGCCTCGATAAAGCTGTTCATCGTGACTAATGGACTTCACAGCCAGTGAAGTTCAATTTAAGAACAGCTGCTGCAGAAACGTAGAATCCAGTTTGACGGGTTGTCACAAAGTAACACGATAATAATTACGCAATCTGTTACTTTGTGCTGTTGATTGAAGGAAATATTGCTCAGAACTGAGGATTACACTCCTGCTCTTCTCTGAATAGTGCTATGGAATCTTTTATGTCCACTGGAAAAGGGCAGATGCATCTCATTGAATGCATTTCTGGAAGTGCTTCAATTCCGAAGCACTGGACTGGAGTACAAGTTGATTTTTATACTCCAGTCCTGAAGCAGGACTTGAACTTGCATTGTTCAGACTCGGAACAACATGCTACCAAGTGGGCCTTGGGTAAAACAGCTACGACCTTTCAACAAGTTGCCTTTTCAACATAATCATTCCCTTTCATGTGTGCATATGATTTTCATTACCATTACCATTACTTAAAGCAAATGTTGTTCCTTGGTTAATCACTTCAATTTCCTCTATACTACTTTTGTTAGAAAGAAATGAATGTTATCCAACAAAGGTGATTTCATTCTCCAAAAGAAAATGAAAAGCTGGTGTTCACTATGTGTGAGAGTTAGAGCTGGTGCACTGCTTCTTGCCTTCTGTTCAAAGTCAGAAGTCAAACGACATCAGGTTATAGTCTAATAGGGTTATTTGAGATCACAAACTTTCGGAGCGCTGCTCTTTTATCAGGTGAAGTGGAGGGAAGCGCACAGGCACAGAATTTATAGGCAGTGAGATCATTGCAAGATAATTCCAGGTAATTAAGAGAGTGTCAAAAGACAGTATAAACAGTGTGAATGGAATGTCGACAGGCCGACTAACAAGTCTTTGCAGGTGATCAAAAGTATCAAACAGGCATGAGTAAAGTCAATAGCTGAATAGCTAGAAAGGGAATAACCTATGATCCGATTAATTAAGGCAGAGAGGTATTTACAGAAAATCAAAAATATGATGATGCTAGCATCATCTCCAGTTAAACCTTTGACACTCATAGAATTATCTTGCAATTATCTCTCCACCTATAAATTCTGCGCCTGTACACTTCCTTCCACTTCATCTGACAAAGGAGCAGTGCTTCAAAAGCTTGTGATTCAAATAAACCTGTTGGACTATAACCTGGTGTCGTGTGGACAAAGTCAGAAGTTATCCCAGTCCAACACCGACATTTCCACATCATGCCTTCTGTTCTTTATGGAAGCTTTTTATGCCTACACTTTCCTGGTTTTCTTTTTTAAAAGAAGAGATCAACTCAAATTGCTGAACCAAAACATTAAACTTGGTTCCACTTACATTACCTCTGCCACATAAGTCACCACCATACTGTAACATTCTCACAGCTTTAAAAGGGAGTAAATGTTTCTTATTAAAACACCAAATTTGAGTAAATCGGATCAAAGCAGGGACAACTTTACAAGTCAACATTTTTTTCACTCAAAACATATTTAAAGTAGTTATACGGCACATGAACTAAACACAAAAGTTGTTTTAGATATTACTTTTAAACAACTGTAATAACTACTTAGCAACATCTAGCAACTCTAACAAACTAAAACATCCCAAAACATTACAGGAACCGATGGCCAGAGTGTTTATTCAAAGGAGATAGGTTTTAAAGTGTGTATGGTCTTAAAAAAAGAAGAAAGAGAGGCAGCATATTGGAGATTTGGAATTCCAGGGCTTGGCATCTGGGTGGTTGAATGTAATTAAAATCAGGAATCCTCATAAAGCCAGAATTAGACACATCTTGGAGGGTCATAGGACTGGGGGAGATCGCAGAGCTGAGGTAAGGGAGGGATTTGAAAAAAAAACTTAAACTTCAAAATCTGTGAATTTCTTGACCAGGATTCAACATAGGGCTTGTAAGCACAGGAATACTAGATGGCTAAGCTTAGTACAAATAAGGCAACGGCTCTCAACCTGCATCACAATCCAAATTGGGATCACAGAAATAGTGCTTAGGGTTAAGAGAAACAAAATCACATGAATTTCCTGTAACCTCGTGCTCTCCCAGCAGCGAATTCTCTCCCAAACTGCTCAGCAATACAACAGTTTTCAATGCTCTGACTGTCATGACTTCACAGATTTTCCACGACTTCTAGCAGCTGGAGCCTTCACAGGGAAATGTGCAGATCACTATTAATCTGAAGGAGGCATTTTCCACAAGCCTAACCTGATATCATTTTATTGTGCCCATGTATCATCCCAAAACTCTATATTCTCTATATTAGTCATTGCTAAAGTAATTTTCAAAGTTAAAAGCAGGGAAGGAAGACCATTAGATCCATGTGCCTGATCTATCTGGACCCATCTTGATAAGAGAAGTCGACTAATATACAAATGGACTCGTATACAGCCAGTTTATTGGATTGCAGTTTTACAGATTGCTGCTCTTTCTGGTAACTTGCCCAATTAGTGATTAATAGGAGAGCTTGTGTAGTCAGTATTAATAGCTCATCAACTGTGGGAGAAAAGTAGCACCTAATCCCCTCAGATAACTGTATTCTGAAGAATTGCAATTTAGTAAAAAGGAGCTGTCTGCATTCAAATTACCATTTATTTTAAAAGAGCTGCTGAAATCAAGAACATTTATGAAGTAGGGTTCCACATAGGCTCAAAAGATTTTTTAATCCAGTGAAGTTTTGGGATTTTCATAGATACGTGATGATATAAAATCTTGATCAACAGCAGAGCTGTCCAACTTTTTCACATGGGGCACCACATTTTAATTTCTCTTATTCAAGGGTCTGATGAACAAATGAGAACAGCAGAGTTTGACATAATATTAAAATGTGAAGGTCCAAATAAACATTGAGGTATGAGGAAAACAAATAACTTGCCAAGCAATGACAAAACAATAACTTGATCATTTTAAAAAGAGTAATTCATAAAGATGACCATCGAACAGGGCCAAGTAGGAGAGCTAACTAACATTTTCTTTCTGCTCAACAAATGGGGCAAGGAAGTTTGGAAGGGGAGAGAGAGAGAGAGAGAGAGACAGAGACAGAGACAGACAGACAGGCTAGAAAATGAAATAAAAAGTTTCTCTGTTCCCAAAGTGCGCACACAGAGCAGGTAGCCAAATTTTTTTTTCAGTCCAGATTCACTTTGGAAGAAAACACTTTTGGCCACTTCTGAAGGAATAAAAAAAAAAGTTAATAAAGCTTAGAATGTTCATGTGGATGTTGATCTAAGATTTTGGCATGTGCAGACAACTCACGAGACACATGCAGCAGTCTCTTGGGTTTTGGCAGATATAGCTCGCTTAGGAAACAGCATACAGCAGTCTTCCAGACATCTTCAAGAGGATAATTAGGTTTCACACTGCACTCTCAACAAGAGTGCGTCAGAAAGGCAGAGATATGAGTTTGGGCAGTCCTTCCCCAACTGTAAACTAAGCAAATAAACTCTAAGGAAACCTAGACTTCTCAGTCCCAAACTCAGTCATAGATTTTCCCACAAGTCCAAGTAGTTAGATGAAACCATGTCACTTCCAAGAAATACCTTGTTAAAATAATGTTCCAATAGCCAAAGAAACTTTTCAATGATTGCCTTTCTAAAAACAAAATCCAGATATATCATAGAACTAGAAATCAATTTTTTCCACAGGCCTTCAAACTGAAAATGAAAATTAAACATGAAGCCTTCATACACTCCCTAACTCAACCTTCCAATGACTCGGGCTATCAGGTGTTCACACTGGTGAGTGAGTCGAGTCTTTCCCCTGCCAAATGAGACAACATGATCTTGACCCCCTTCCCCTGCAAATACACAACTTCTTCCTTGATGTGTCATCTAGTCACATGCAGGGCCATCACTGCTAGTGTCTACACCTCAGAGAGAATGGAGCTACAGACAGTCCCTGGGTCACAAATGGGTTCTGTTCTTGAGTATGTTTGCATGTTGATTTTTACGCAAGTTGGAATACAATGCAGGACAATATATTGACATTTGTAAGTACGAGGAAATGCTCGCAGGGCGGATATTTCTTGTTAATACACCCCATATATGATCTCGTTCGCAAGTCAGACACCGCCTGTATTCACATGCGCATTGCTCCTAAAATTATCATATACAATGATAATACGCTCAATAGTGTAGCTAACAGTAACAACACGAGACAGAAACTGCTTTTGATTAGAGAAGCAGTTCATTGCGCAATCTTTCACTTCCACTTTCCTGTATTTTGAAGACTGGGTTCAAGAGCTGAACTAAGGTTCAGGTGGGCCTGAAATTTGTCTGTGGGCTATATGTTGCACAATCAAGATGGATAGTACAAAAACCTAATTATATTAAATTTAAACTTAATTGAATGTCACTACACTGTTTTATCACAGTCTTATTTTTGTTGGCACCTGGGATCATGTTAAGCGTCAAATGTTAAAATGGAGTCATGCAGAAAAAAGATTTGGGCAGCCCTGGAGCAGGGACAATGCATTACGTTTTTGGCTGACCTCAAGATTACAGAGGTTAGAATGTGGAGGCTGGCCAGGAGTATGTTGGAAGTCAAATCTAGTGGTAACAAAGCAACAGGGGATCAGCGAATACAAGAGGAAAAGTCAAGTTACATCAGAGATACAAATGGGCTGTCTTAGCGATAGCTCAGATACAAAAGTTGGAAGCTTGGTACTGGGTCAAATATGATATCTGGTCTGCAAATTGTTTGGCTCTGGCTCAGACTCAGGCAGGCAAAGTCAGTAGCTAGGGAAAAGAGCTTGCAATTGAAACTAAAAAAAAATGGCTTCAGTTTCCCCTATTATGTTCAAATGGAAGAAACTTCTGCCTAAGCTTGCACTGGATATCAAACAAGTACTCTGATAACTTAGGAACAATAGAAAAGTTGAGAATGGTGAGAAGGTGGAGTTGATGTCATCAACATACAAGCAAAAACCATGCAGTTAATAATGAGACATGACAGGCAAAACAGAATAAGCAAAGAAATTAAATTCAGAAATATTTATTCTTTTGTGCACAAAAACAAACATTGATGGAGGCTTGGCAGCAAATTATTCTTCTGCTCTATTGATTCCAGTTTATGCCTGGTTCAGGACATCAGAGCTCACATTAGCTTAGCGTTTTAAAAAAAAGCACTGAACCAGAGGGGCAAGGGGAAAGAAAATGTGAGAAAGTAGGAAAAGACATTAATGGAATTAATGGGTAATTTATTTCTCCCCCAATCAGATGATACGCAAACTGCAGTCACACAAATTCTCCTTTAGCTATTAAATATTAAATCAAGGTAAACATGAACATTTTCAGCTGTTGCACTTCATGTCTTTACAGATTAGGCTTCAACAGAATACAATATGCCCATACTGCAGGTTGCATTGATATCCTAACACATTTTCTTAACTCCATGCTTCCCAAGGCACTTGGAAATGTTTTGGGGTTGGGGGTGTGATTTTTGAAAGAGTTTTGACTATGGTTTGGTGGTGATAGCAAATATCTTTGGCCAAGTTGTTCTTTCTTTTTGTAGCATCTTCACTGATGATTGGTCCAATATACATAAAGGAGGGATTTCCCTTGTTTCAAGGGAATGGAATATGTTCAAATTGGCACACATGACTCAGAAGTATTTATAATCTCATAATAATTGGGAATTATATATTTGATCCTAGCACAAGAATGCAACTTGTTCCAAATGGTACAGGTACGGGTTTTGAAGTACATATCCAGCAACCATGGATTTGGATATGAAAAGGATGTGCAGGAGGAATGTGTATGATTATTGGAGGACCACAAACTCATATCTAGAAAAACTGTCAGCAGGATCTAATTAAAAACAAAAACTACAACAGTGTAACCATTTAGCCAAAGCACCACCTATAGTCTTCCAGAGGGGCAAAATGAATGAAACACAGTACTTTTTGTGCACGTTTTTGAACTGGCCTTCCTACATTCTGCCTCAACTTTCTCTCCTGTCCCTCTTTTGCTATTTCATTGCTTACATTTAATTCCCACACTTTCTTAACACATTCTGGAGTTATCTTTGGGGTGGAAAGCACGGCATAAAGAAAGGAAAAGTTCTATAGAAGAATATTTCATGCAAAGAAAGATTATTCTGAAATGGAATTTAGTGTATTCCTAGGTCCTTTATGTGGTACAGAATTTGGTTTTTGGGTGGATTGTCATACAGTAGAACTATGCAAGTTTGTACGGGCAGAATCAAGCAGACAGACATACTTGACCTTATCGTTAGCAATCTGCCTGCTGCAGATGCATCTGTCCGTGTTAGTGCTGATCACTCTCATCAATACTGTCCTGGTGGAGCTGAAATTCGGCCTTCACTTTGAGAATACCCTCCATCACGTTACATGGCACTGTCACTGTGCCAAATGGAACAAGCTTCAAACAGATCTAGCAACACAACACTGGACGTCCCATGAGGTGCTGTGGGCCATCAACAGCAGGATTTTACTCCAACACAATCTGCATCGTTATGGCTCTGCATAGCCGCAAGCCCGCTGCTGCCATCCACCATGATCAGTCTATAGGTCGTCCCATCTCCACTCAAAATGACTGAGCAGATCAACCCTCGTGGCACCCTGAAAAGCCATAGTGGCTGGGTGACACAAATCACCGCGACCCTATCTGCGTCCCGATACAAAACTATCATGTGGAAGCTAACCAGGGATGAGATCAGCTATGATGTCCTGCAGTGTTTCCTCAGTGGCCACTCTCACTTTATTAGTGATATAGTCACTTCTGATGGTCAGCTTGCCCTTTCTGGCTCCTAGGCTAGAACTCTACAAATTTAGGATTTGACAACAAGGTCAATTACCTGTCAATTTGTGGGTCACACCAACAACATACTGAGTTAACAAGGTGTAGAGTTGGATGAACACAGCAGGCCAAGCAGCATCAGAGGAGCAGGAAAGCTGATGTTTCGGGTCTAGACCCTTCTTCAGAACATACTGAGAGTTGCTTTTTCAACCATTACTATCAAGCTAGGGGATCAACCCCGGTTCAATGGAGACTGCAGGAGAGCATGCCAGGAGCAGCACCAATCATACCTAAAAATGAGGTGTCAACCTGGTGAAGCTACCAAAAGAACTACTTGCATGCCAAGCAGCATAAGCAGCGAGTGATATACCCCACACCTAAGGATGCCACAACCAACAGATCAGATCCAAGATCTGAAGTCCTGCCACACCCAGTCGTGAATGGTTGTGGACAATTAAACAACTCATTGGAGGAGGAGGCTCCACAAATATCCCCAATGATGGAAGAGACCAGCACTT
>NW_025967986.1:0-25000 GCF_021869965.1 Rhincodon typus
CTAAATCCTCAGGATGTTCTGGGAAGTTGTATCTTAAATCTACCAGCTGCTAGATGAGCATGAGCATTCTCAAGGACTCGGAACAATCCTATTCCAATTGCTTTTAAGGAGGCAGCTGTCCTTAATTTCTGTGTGGCTGGAACATTTCAGGGAGCCTCTCAGGCTCTCTGTGGGATTTAATGTACACTCATTTGTACATGTATCTGGGAGGTCTGATGCCCATTTTGCTAAAGTGCTGCAATGTAGCTTCCCCTTGCTTGCAGGGAAACAAGTAGCCAGGGCAGTCAGCTTTGCAGCCATTGCAGGATTTCCACAAACACAGGGTGAGATCAATTGTACCTGCACAGCAACCAGAGCACTGTGTCAGCAGCCAGCAGTGTTCATCAACAGAAAAAACTTCCACTTCATGAATGGGTTGTTCATCTGTGACACAATTGTCATTCAACACAGGTCTACGCATGTTATCCAAGGACTTGTCACTATGCTTTCATTCTGGAGCACTCACAAGTGTCCACATCTTCCAGTTTGCCTCAGCATTTACAGGGTGCGTAGAGACAATGGATAGCCCCTTAAGAGTGACTGACGACAACTATCAGTAATCCTCAGACTGATGTCAATGACAATTCCAACACTGTATATTCCATTGTACAGCTGACCATTGGCCTCTGCAAATTGAGATTCAGGTGTCTGGACTGTTGTGGTTTGCAGTTTCCTCCACAGTCTCATTTGACAAAAGCATGATATCATGGAAGAGAAAGAGATGGAACAGTGAGAGCTTTCCTTTGTAGAAGAAGCTGAAAGTGATGATCCTGAGTTTGCCTGGTAAGATCCTCAGAGATGCCATGCTGTGACGTCATCCAGTTCCAGGCGTACAGAGCTTTGGACATGCTCCTTTTAATACTCTGTTTGTTATGTACAAGTTGGCTGGAAGGCTACTGCAAATTGTATTCACAACACATCATTGGCTAGTTTTACAATGAAGACCATATTCTTATTTCTCTGCTTGCAACATGATAGCTTTTTAACGCATGAAACAGAGATGACAAATCTAGGCTTTGCAGTCACTGTAGCAGCTACAAGGTGGGTACAAAGAGGAGGCAGAATAAGGAATACTCATCTTGTAGAAGGCTCCCAAGTCCGTCAAGTTATATCTGATGTCAGAAATCATTTTATTTCTCTCTATCCCTACAGTCCTGCAGAATGTTACAATCCTTTAGTGCCATGGTTGAATGTCTTCAGTGACAGTGGGTAAAATTTTATAGGGGTTTGAGTGACGTGAGCAATGGAGAGATATGTTGCAGTGTAAGGCAATAAGTGTGGCAAGGCCCATCATGATATTGGGAGCAACTTGTGCCATCTCTTATACACAAATTCTCACTAGGCAGTGATGAGTTGACAATTGACAGTGATTACTGCTGATTAAACAACTTGCTAATAGCCCAATTCACCTCATTAACATTCAGCCTCCAATCTTATCAAGCTGTTCAATCAAGCTTCAAGTTGGGAAAGCTCAACAAGGAAATCAAAGGGATCACCTAATGGATTCAGCTTGCCATTTACTTCAAATGATCTGGCACCAACATCTTAGGGCACACTTCATGGGCACATGGACTCCACGTCCACAGACATCTGACCTGTGCCAGCTTACAGCACATTTCTGCACTTCAATGCTGCACCAGCAGCTATCACTGTAATACTGCAGCAAATAAATGTCCAACTCATAGACTGGACCAACTGATTCTCTGGGCACTTAGTTTGCTCTCAGAGCACTCACCCACTCTAAGCCTGCCTGGATGCACACAGCGTCGATGCCTTGCATTGCCTTCCCTTACCTGTCTGCACTTCATCGCCTCAACCAGAGATACCAGGCTTGAGTTACTGCTACTTTGTCTCGTCATTTCGTGCAGACACAAATCCAGAAGCTTGTCATTATTGTCGAAGCTTGTCATTATTGTCAGCAGGCCTCAGTCAAATCAAGGGGGATAGCTTTCACTCAGGGGTCCCGAGACAGTAAGTCAAGGACACTTTCCAATACCAGTCCAGGCCCTGCTTAGGGATGATCAGAGTTAGGATCCTTTCCTCATTAGGGGCAACGAGCTGAATGTCTGGCAGCACAGCTTCCATCTTGACTCTTTTTTCCCTACTTTGGACTATTGTACTCATGGAAAGAGCAAAGCAAGTATTACAAGAGATGAAAGCAAGCAGTGCAGATATTTTTCTTGATGCAGTTGGGGAGGTGTCCTGAGTAAGTGAGTAGGCAGTGCGCAAGGCATGCAGGGTCAGTGGTGTTGGGGTTGGGGTGGGTGACAGCAAGTGAGAGATGATGTTGCAGGCAATAGTGAGAGAAGTAGAGCAGGAGCCTTGGTGACAAGTGGGCACAGGAGTAGAGGTAAGCTGAGTGTGAGCAATAAGAGAGAAGTTGGCGTCTTTTATCCTAGTGGAGTGGAGAAGCACTTTGACCTGCAGTGGCGTGCAATCTTGGACCAGGCTGGCCATAGTCAGGTGTTCTGGTCTTCACTGCTGGTCCTGGGGGAGAAGGAAGTACCACATCGGGCACCATGCCATCCAGGATCTCCAGAAAAGTGCCCACAATACAGAACACTGAATTCTCCCTGTCTGCCATGCCTGGGCTAATTGTCAGCAACCATGCAGGGTGGCTCCAAAGTGACCAATTGTCAGGGTGCACAATCATCTTTTCAAGATGATCCAAGCATAAGGGATGCCAGCCTTTCCACAGATTCCCGCCGAGTGGTGAGTTCTTCCAGGAATGGTGCGTAGTAAGATGGGATGGGAATCGGATGTGAGAGATACCACAGGAGGATGGTAGGTAATTAATGAGGCGTGTTTGGTAAGCTACAGCAAAACCCCTCACCAAGTCTCACAGCAACAAAGCCCCTAAAAAAATGAGAGAAAACTCAGACTTAGCCAAAAAAGTAAGCTTTAGTCCTGATCTCTATGACTATGAGCAGCACAAATACAAACACTTCCTTACTAGCTCCCCAAAAGGAAGGTGAGGAATAACATCTCAGCTATACACTGTCTACCTCAGGTACTGAGAATGTTTGAACTGACAACAGAAACCCTAGCAAGGGGAAAGAACTTTGTCCCCAACACTAGGTAGACAACAGACACATTTTGGCATCATTTTCATTAATTTCCTGTGTTGGACCCACTATGCGGCTATGCCAGACCCAGTAGTCTCCCTTCGAGCTCATCACTATTGCCTGAGCTTCAGATGCATCATGCAAATGAACATCTATGGTTCTGTTAACATAAGAAGTTGGTGAAGGAGTTGGGAGTTCATCCACTCAAGTCTGCCCTGCCATTCTACTAGATCATAGCTGATCTGCCCCAAGCCTCAACTCCTCTTTTGTGCCAGCTCCTCATAGCCCTCAACTCCTCAATATTTCATAAACTTATCTACCTTCCCTTTAAATACTTTCAGTAATCTAGTCTTCACAACTCTCTGCCTTAGAGAGTTCCAGGTATTCACAACCTTGAGAAAAGAAATTATTTTGCAATTCTGTTTTAAATGTTTATTTAGTCTGTAACTATGCCCCTAGTTCAAGATTCCGTACAATTGGAAACATCTTTTCAACATTTATTTTGAAAGGCCTCCTCAAAAGTTGATATGTTTCAATTGGATCACTTCTTATTCCTCCAAATTTAAGTGAACAAAGACTAAACCTATTCAACTGTTCTTGATAAGACAACCTCTTCATCACAGGAATTTGCTGAATGAAAGTCTTTTGAATTGCTTCCAAAGGCAGTCTATCTTTCTTAAATCTGGGGAGCAAAACTGTAGACAGTTCTCCAGGTTTGACCTCACTAATGCCTGTATAGCTGCAACAAAAACTACCTATTTTAAAATCCAACCCCCAAGCAAAAAGGCCATATTTCCATTTACTCTCTTAATTACTTGTTGCATCTGCATTCCAACATTTTGTGTTTCATGAACAAGAACAACCAGATCTTTGCACTTTACTTTTCTGCAGTCTCTCTCTCTATTTAAATAATAATTAGCCTTTTTATTCTTCTTACCAAAGTTCATGACCTCATACTTCCCTATATTAAACCCAATCAGCCAAGTCTTTGTCCACTCACTCAACCTGTCTACATCCTCTTTCAAATTCCTTATGTCCTCACAATAACATGCCCTCTCACCTATTTTAGTACCTTCATATATTATACTCTGCCCCATCCTTCAACTCATGAATATGGATGATAAATAATTGAGACCTTAAAACTAATCCTGGTGGCACTCCACTAGTTATATATTTCCAATGGACAGAATAATCCTGGCTTGCAATCTTCTCTGTGTTAACCAATCCTGCCTCCCATCAGTCAAGGTGCTGTGAATTCATACACATCTGATGTGAGGAAGCCTGACTGGTTTACCCTGGTGACTGTCAAGACTTTTGTGAGCCCAGCATGCTAAGAGCCTCCTTCACTAATGCAGGTGCATCCATTTGGTGGTGTTGCTGAGGCAATGGCTTCACTGGCAGAGAGAGGAGGAAGGGCAGAGCACCTCTGGAGAGACCTGAGATGAGATTTTTCAGGCGCTTGGCTTTCTATTCCCCTCCATGTGGTTGTTTGTTGACACCACCCATTGAGAAGAAGGGGCATCCAGAGTAAGGTCAATGTGTCTCATCCCCCTTTGGCTCTGCTAGAGATGGAGTGCAGGTCTGTGCATGTATCAGGAACCGCTGAGGGTTCTGGGCTGCAGAGAGCCTCTCGCATCACTGCCAGGTGTTCTCCTCCCTGTCTCTGCATGTTGACCATTTCACTTACAATGGTTATGGAGACATGCCTTCTGCATGGGGCTCAGAAAGTGCCTAATTTCCAGTAGTCTTCTGAGTGTCAGTGACCTTGGGCATTTCTTCCTCCAGCAGCTGCTATATGCCTGTGATGTGTTCACCAGATTGTGTCCCTGAGTCTGATCTAGCTAGAGTACTCAATTGAGATGATGATGAAGGGTGCTGTGCCTGTGTCTCCTCTGCAATTTCATAGCATCATCCTCAAAGATGGTGGTCCTGCTAGGAACAGGCCATTTTCTCCTGTGTATGGCATCCGTTGACCTGCTGTACCTGATGAAAAAAGAAATGCTTTATTGGTTGAGATGCACAAATCATTTTGTAGATGAACGTGTGAAACCGCCTGCATATCTGAGAAGAGCAGACTGCGAATTTCCTCACTGGCTTTTCCTGCCATACTGATCTCTCCATCAGCACTTTATCAGTTATGGCTTTTACCCACCAGCTCCATTGTATGCTGCTCTCAGTAGCTGAGGTTTCAGACATGACACCCCACCACCAGTCCTTTTTGTTGTTGGCTAGTTTGTCCTGAAATGAGGGAAAGAGAAAGTCAAGAGTAATAGAAATGGTTGTATGAGTAATGTAAGAGCGTGCATCGTCATGTTGAGGTGGTGAGTCCACCGCAGTGAGTAAGTAGGAAGCGCAGCCCCATTGGCAGAATGAGTGGGCTGTTAGCCCTTCAGTGAACATCACACTGAGGCTTGCAAGCATTTGATACATGTGAGATGGTCAAATTAGACTGGGTGATATCCCGGGAAGTGTGAGCTTGCAATGAAAAGATGGTGTCACTTACCTTGAGGGAGCACAGGGTATTGTTTATCCACTTCCTTCATTATGTCTGTGTTCTTTGATGCTGCCAATGGGCATAGACATTTCCTATGAGCTCAGCCCAAGTTGCTTGGAACTGGTGGTAAGAAGTCTTGTCACCATTGCAGGGGAACAACCCTTCCTTACCTACCAGACAACCTGGAGCAGAATTTTTGGCACAGATTTAGCAAACTGTCTGGTAAATCTTTGGCTGCTCTGCAACACTTTGCGGTTGTGGGTGTGACCAACAAGCGCTCCTGACTTGCAACATGTGACAGGACATTTAGATGGGCTTTAAATGCAGCAGCTAACCCTTCATCCGAGAAGGTCCAGATCTGGATGAGAACATTGTGTCAGCTGCAAGTGGTTCATCGCTTAACTTATGCTCAAACTTGCTTGCAGATGAAATGAGCTGAAAGGTGTGTAATTGCATGAGAACATCTGTCCCAGGCTGTGACAGAAAAGACCCTATATAGATGCCCAATGCCAAACTTAAACTCCAAAATGCATAATTCTAGCAAAGGATGAGTCCAACTAATGGCAGGCTACACAGTTTCAATAAAGCTTTAACTCATAATATCTTAAAATAGCGGTTTGGAAATTCTGAGCAAATGTTTTCTGTAAGAAAGTAGGCTGCAGAAATCAGCATGGTAATTTGGAAACATCCTTTCAAAATACTCAGGCTTGTGGGAATATCCTTTTAAACCAAGATGAATGGTTCCAAGGATTCAATAGCTTTTAGAAACGGAAATAATTTGTTGTGTCAAAAACAACTTGGTGCTTGCAAGTGTTGACAGAAAGGACATCAACAACAAACTGTACAGATGACTGTAATAAAGCTTGTGGAAAAATGGAGAAATAAAAAGGCAATTAGAGCAGAGTTGTCACACAGCAGCGAGAGGAAAAGGCATTCAGGAAATGCGTACAATTAGATGGGCACTTTGACAAATTTTTCATAGGTCACCATGACCATTATCACTACTGAATGTAATCCCTGCAACCTACAATTAAATTTACCCATATAACATAATATAACACACAAGATACAGTCTTGAGTGATAAGGATCCAATTATAACAGTTACCATAAACACCTGGAAGCAAAACTAGGTGATCAGGTCTTACTAGCTATGATTGAGTTTATTATAGCTTTATTTGTTTTCACTCATGAAATGTTAGCATCACTGACTGGCCTGCATTTATTTCCTGTCCCAAGTTGCCCTTCAGAAGGTGGTGATGAGCTGCCTTCTTGAGCCACTGCAGTCCATGGGCTGTAGGTAACTCACAAAATCATAAGGGAAGAGTTTTGATTTTGACCCAGTGACAATGTAGGAATGGCAGCATATTTCCAAGGCAGTATGGTGAGTAACTTGGAGGGGAACTTGCAGCTCTGGTGTTCCCATGTATCTGCTATGGTTGTCCCTCTTGACAGAAGTGGTCATGGGACTGGATGGTCCAAGACAAGGATCTTTGATGAATTCTGCTTCCAACTCATAAAAGTACACTTAGTATATTAGATCTCTCATTGCAGTGCCTGTACTGGCATGTTAAAGCTTACTGGAAAGCAGAGCAGATTGGAAGGCTCAACTGTCTCGCAGAAATGTACATCACATCTACTTATTTATATAGCAAGTAACATGGGTTAGGGCTTGGCTATTATGCACCCGGAAGTGTAAAAGGACAGATTTAAGAATAACATACTGTCTGTCATAAGACTATATTTGCTCCAGTTGTGATGTTTAATTGTAATTTGATTAAAGCGAGTTTCAACTGTCCTATAATATGATTCTTGAATAGCACATCAGTTTTGTACAATTAAGCATAGCTCAGGATGAAAAGGAGGTTTAACATTTCAGCTCCTCTGCTAATGCTAATGTTGATGGAACTCAGAGATGTATGTGACTGACCAAAAATTGGAGACCCACCAACTTTCCCTCCCTTACTGTTCTCTCAGCACCCGATCATTACAATACAACCAAACTGATGAGTTTTCATAGTCTGTGGAAAAATGTTCCAGAATGCTAAAATGTCTTAAAGTCAATGTTACAATCAGGTTTCAATTTATGATGGAATGCTATTTTAAAATGTTTAATGAAGGACAGATGATGATAATTCGAGCTGAACTGTAAAACTTTACTTGAAGGAATGAGTTCAATGAAGAACAGGACAATGCCACCAAGCAAAAGTGAGCCTGAATGGCTGAGCCTTCGGGAAAACTTCTCGAGAAAAATCCAAGCTGCTACATAGGCCGGAACTTCGATGGCACCAGCGAAGAAACAGTTCAGATAGTCATCACCATGGAGATTGGGTGTGCCCAAAGACAGGCTGAAGTAGCCAGATGCAGTAACCATCCTGCAATGATATGGCAAAATATTCTTGTGAATCAAATTTTTAAACTTTTCTCCCAAGCCCTTCTCTTCCATGAGAGACTTACCAGGATTTTCTTACTTTCTCATTTGCGCTCCTTGTCCGACCTATCATTTCCCAACAAGGGGGTAAGCAGGAGATCTGCTGTCCATAGTAATTACTGATGTCAATTATTAGAAGATGAATAAGATTATTCTGTGCAGGCAATTAGCCTTCAAAATCTATCATCCAGCCCCCTCCCAAACGCTGTTCATTGAGAAACAACAGCATCTCTACTGGAATTTGCTTGACAAAACAAATGCTATACACAATACCCAAATGCAGGATTTCATTCCAATATTATAGATCACAATCAAGTACAACAAAATGGGTCCAAAGCATTGGATTGCTGCAGTTAACAATGCAAGTACGTAGTGGTCTGTGGCATTATTGGTCACATTGTGAGTGATGCATGGTATTATCAGGGGAAGTCTTATTGGTCAAGTTGTGATGGCTCTACATAGTTTATGTAACAGTAAGCTAGAATGCTAAACTCTCTTCAGGATTACACCACATGCATATTTGAATGTATCCTATCAAATGATTAATTAAAATAGGTTATGATCATTTGAACTGCACTGTAAAAAAACTGATTGATTATCAGAGCTGCATAAAGTAAAGAACAAGGGAAGGTAAAATTAATTTGTTTTGTTCAGTGAATTATTCAATTTCTGCAATGTGTTCCTTTTTATTCATTAGCTGTAACTTTCACAAAGTATAATTAATACGGTTCGAAAAAATCAGCTATTAGTAAAATGAACCATTCATTCAAAACAACATGGCAGTCAAGAAAAACAGAAGGTGGCAGGTATGGCTCTCACCATATTACGGTACTAACCACCAGTGGGTTTGTAGTTGGGGTAGATCTCTGCTCCCAGGCTTCCATTTTAGATATTTTTAATCAACCTGTTCAGGCATGTTATGATGTGTAGTAATTGTAATGAGGTCAGCCAGATGGACATCAAAGAACAAAAACAGAAGTTGCTGGAAAAGCTCAGCAGGACTGGCAACATCTGTGAAGAAAAATCAGAGTTAACATTTCGGGTCCGGTGATCCTTCCTCAGAAAAGTTCAGCTGAAGACTGTGCCTAAAATGTGGAATGAATGTGTTATTCTTTCAAGGCAAATGACACTGCGGCAGATGAAAACCAACTGGTAATTCTCCTGACAGCTTGTGGACCTGCAGCTTTATGGGTCATTGAAGCCTAACCTTCCCTGAGGCACCAGATTTTCCAGAGTTCACAGATTTAGTTAAAGAATATTACAACACCAAGATTACTCTCATTCTGAGATGCTATTGGTTTTACTTGGCAATTCGAGAACCAGGGGAATCTGTATCCGGATTTTTGACTGGGTTAAGATGACTGGCAGGCATGTGACTTTGGTTTAACCCTTAATGAGATACTGACAGACCGTTTGGCATGTGGGATTAATGATGTAACTATGCAAAATCATCGACTAACTGGAAGCCCAACTGGACTCAAAGAGGCATTACAATGTCTCTATCATTGGAAAATGCAGCAATAGAGCATATGGGTTGCAGGGTATTCCGATGGTAGTGGACACCATAGCCAGTCCAACTCAGCTTGGGGAACACCACTTGAGCAAAGGCAATTGCATAGCCTCGTTTAGGGCACATCCTGAACAGAGGGATTCTAGGTCAGCTCACAACAAAACCATAAAACCCTGATAGAAGTTTACAAGATTGTGAATGGCATGGATAGAGCAGAAAGTATGAGGCTTTTTCCTAGGGTGGAGGGGTCAATTACTAGGGTACACAGGTTCAAGGTGCGGGGGATGGAGGGGAGTTTAAAAAAGATTGCCGAAGCATGTTTTTCACACAAAGGGTGGTGAGTTAGGGTTAGGGTTATGAGCTGCCAGAGGAGGCTGTGGAAGCAGACACAATAGCAGCAATCAAGAAGCACCTGGATGAATACATGACTAGGAAGGGAATAGAGGGATACAGATCATGTAAGTGAAGACAGTTTTAGAATGGGAGGGCAACGTGTCAGCACAAGCTTGGAGGGCCAAAGGGCTTGTTCCTGTGCTATATTATTCATTTTTCTTTCTTTGTTCTAAAGCAAAGTCAAGCCTCAGCCAAAGGATTAAAATTTTCTTCAGGATCCGGGCCAGCAAGCCATTATAATTGCTGATGACATGCGGGCTCGACATATTAAAAAGAGTTCCATTAGACCTAAATGGAGTAATAGAACTCACAGGCTGGTATCCAGGAGAGTATACACCCTGGAAAGTCTACCTACATCTGGTTTGGAACAGTTAAATTGCTTAGCAACATCCAAATCAGAACCAATCAAAATAAATGCCTAGTTAACTGGTCACCTGGTTCTAAATGAGGTTGATACCAGCATAGCCATTTCACTGATCGCGGAACTGGTCTTCAACAAAATTCACTCTGGATGCCAACTGTTAAGTTTGCGCAAAACCTCAGTTTGATGAGAACCTGTAACAGGGAACCACTACAGATTAAGGGTACAACTTCTGTTCCGGTCTCTTATGAGAAGCAGCTGGTTCAGTTACCGCTGATTGTAGTAAAAGGCTCGAACCCAAGCTTGATAGGGCAAAATTGGTTGAGAAAAATTTACCTAGATTGGCTCAACATTTTTTGATTAGAAAATGGCTGCCTGAGTGAGGTTCTAATTAAATACCTGCAAGATTTTCAGGAAGGTCTAGGGACCATCAAAGGAGCTAAGGCTACCTTGCTTGTTGACCAGGAAACATTTCCATGATCCTGCAAGGCCCACCCAATGCCATTTGCCTCATGTGCAAAAGTAGAGGCAGAATTCGGGAGACTGGAAAGTGATGAAATCATCCAACGAAGACAGTTTGTAGAATGGGCAGCATCGGCCATACCGATTGTGAAGCCCACTGGTTGGTTTGCCTTTGTGGAGATTTCAAACAAATGGTAAACTGCTTTTCAAAGCTGAATAAATACCAAATCCCTCGCATACAGGACTTATATGCAAAGCTGGCAGCGGGGGCTATCCATCATGAAGCTAGACATGAATCATGCCCACAATTGCAATTAGATGAGGATTTCCTCAAGCATGCTACAATTAATATCCATAAGGTTTTGTATCAATATATGAGATTGCCATCTGGGGCATGGTCAGTCTATGCAAATTTTCAGCGGACGATGGAGAACATTTTACAATGTATACCCCAGATCACCATTTATCTTGATGATGTGTTAATAACAGGGAAGACCAATAAGGAGCACTTAGAGTACTTGGACATCATCCTTAGACATTTCTATCTGGTGGGCATATGCCTTAGAAGGGAAAAATATGTGCTGTAGGCACCCCAAGTGACCCACTTGAGCTACAATGTCGACAAGACAGGTTTACACCCGTTGGAAGATAAAGTAAGGGCAATCAAAGGTGCCCAGCTCCCATGTCTGTACCAGAGCTTAGGTCTTTACTTGGGCTGGTGAAACATTACAGAAAGTTCAAACATCACCTGGCCTCCAACTTGGTAGCTTTGCATTAACTCTTGAAAAAGAGTCAGCCTTGGAAATTATCACGTAGCCAAGCCATAGCTTTTACAGAAGTGAAGAAACAGCTGAGGTGTTGGCACACAGTGATCTCCAGTGAGATCTGGTATTGAGATGCAAAGCCTCTCTATATGGCATCAGGGTAGTATTAGCTCATAGGTGACCCAATGGAGAGGAATGCCCAATAGTGTAAGCACCCATGACTTTGGCTAATGCAGAGCATAATTATGCCCAGATAGAGGAGGAAGGTGTGGCGGTCATATTTGGAGTCAGGACATTCCACCAAACCCTTTATGGATGTGAATTTGTAATAACACTGGATCACAAACCCGTGCTAGGTCTACTTAAAGAGGGCAAGGCAGTGCTGCCCATAGCTTCAGGCTGAATTCAGAGGTGGGCTCTAATACTAAGTATCCATAAGTACAAGTTGGAACATCATCTGTGAGGCCAAGTAGCAAACGTGGATGCATTGAGTTGCCTCCTGCTGGCAGATACACCATTGGTGCTAGCCTTGCTGGAAGAGTCCATAATGGTTTTAAATTTTCTGGACACACTTCTAGTCACAGCTGACAATATCAGACTTTGACGCAGAAAGATCCAGTCCTGGAAAACAGCTGGTGGTAATCGGGGAAAACAAAGGGCTGTCACAACCAGAACTGAAACCTTTCTGAACCTGGCAAGACCAGATCACTGTAAAGGATGACATATTATTTTGGAGAGCAATAGTGATTGTCCCAAGCAAAGGTCGCCACCAAATAATGGCTGAACTCTACCAGGGTGATCCAGGGTTTACAAAATGAAGACACTGGTGACAAGTTATGTCTGGTGGCCAGGATTGGATGCACACATAGCTGTGTCAGTAGGGCAGTGCCCAGAGTGCCAACAAGGTCAAAGATTACCGCCAGCAGCTCCCCAATATTCATGGGAATGGCTGAGTAAACTCTAGACTTGATTACATGTCAACTATGCAGGTTCATTCATTGGCTCAATGTTCTTTGTCAAAGTGGCTGGATGTGCATAGAGTTCATTCGTCAAACACAGAGACGATCATAAAAAAAAACAGCATGCATCTTTTGCAATATATGGACTCCTGTTTTAGTCACAGATATTGGGCTATCATTTACCAGCAGGAAATTTGAGTATTTCCTAAAGTTGAATGGTATTTTTCATATAAAGACTGCTCCATACCATCCATCATCTAATGGTCTGGCAGAAAGAGCAGTCCAAACTTTGAGGGCAGACTTAAAGAAACAGCCTCCAGCTTCACTAGGTACCAAACTGCCCGGGTCCCTATTTGATTATAGGGCCACCCCTCATGCACTTACAGGGATTGCTCCAGCAGAGTTGCTAACTGCACCAGGTTAAATCTGATCTTCCCGGAACTGAGGGGAGGATGAAGCAGCATCAGGAGCGCCAGTGCTGTAATCAAGACTCCGCTAAGTGAGAGAGACAGTTTACTTCGGGGGATGAAGTTTGGTATGGGAACCACAGGAATGACTCTGTATGGGTAAGAGCAATGGTTGACATGAGATCAGGTCCAGTGACATATAAAGATCGGGTAGGTGTGATGGTCCTGAACAAGCACATGGACCATATGAAGGCTGCAAATCTTGCTTGATAGACTTTATTTTTGGTTTAAATGAGGTGGTCTTTCATTGAAATGCAAGCACACAATGCTGCAATTTGGTTTTGACAATAAGACAGAAGTTTATTGTGCAAAAGAAATGAAGACAAAATAGAATAGAGCAAACAATTTACATCTAACACACATTTAGTGATTTTGTAACATGCAGCAAAATACAATCTTATTAATCTCAAAACCCCACTCTACAAAGTACTCACACCAGAGCAAATTCCTTTCTCTGTTACAACTATGGGGCCTATTTTAACTGTGGCCTCAGTTCCCCATTATGAGAATCCAATGGCCTATTTTGGGAGCTTTCCTACAATTGAGCTTGTACATTCTCAGCTTCAAAAATCCCCTTCAGAGTTGTTATCAAGTACTTCTGGTATGGAACTTTCAAACTAAACAGCTTATACTGTTGTAACCGTTTCTTAACCACTCTTCAGGAAAGACATGAAATTATTGCAAAGTGTACTGAACTGATTTACTGGAATAATTCCGGGAATGAAGCAAGTAAAATTACATGGATAAACTGGAGAAACATTTTTGTAGGAGCATGGGGAACAAATTAGATAATTCTTTGAAAGAGTTGGTACAGGGTAGATGGGCTGACTGTTCTCCTTCTCTGCTATAATTATTCTATAATTCAACACATTACTTACCAAACCAGCATGTTTATGATAGTGATTGCTCGAATATTACTGGTTTTAAATAAGTGAAAAAATGAATGAGAATGTTTACTCTGAGCCTTCAAATCTTCAAGCTGCAAGGAAAACAGAGAGGATTCAGCATTATCACTGATATTTGGAAAATAACAGATCTTATCATTTTTTTCCAATGGTTCCCAGTCAGGGATGGATGATCCATAAATCTTATTTGAAAACATTCATATTTTCAGTTTTTCTCTTTACCTTAACCACCTTACAAGAATTACAACAAATTTTCTGGCCAATCTTCCAATAGAATATCCTGCAAAACACCTTCAATGCAGGAAATTTCAGAGACATCAGCAAAGGGAATCTGCATAGAAGCCACATCCCTTTTGTACAGCACTAGCTTCTATGTTCTGCTGACAGATGAAATTTCCCAGAATTCTGAGCATGTTAATACCAGTGAATGGATAAATGTGTAGACTTGTAAGTGTTAGGGTTGGAAAAATGAATGATCAAAGCAGGTAGGGCAGGTGTGGGAAGTGGGTAATGGGGCACGGTGGCTGAGGGAAGTGGGTATAGAAGTAGGGTGTGTGTGGTGTATATAAGATAGTGTTGCATTTGACGAGGATGATAGTTGGGAGGCTGACAGTTGGATGGGAAGACAACTGGTTGGAGTGAAAGGAGTAAGGTGGCATGGGCATTGAGTGGTAGATGGATGAGGTGCGTACTTGAGTTGGACAATGAGAGGTTGTCATGCTGTGGTTTGTCAGACTGATTTGGAAGGGGAAAGCAGGTATTCAGTGGAGTCAGGTGTTGGGGATGAATCAGGGGTTCCAGAGTGAGTCAGGGTGTCAGTTGTATATTATCCAGGAATTTTCCATCTAACATTTCATGGGCAGCTGTCAGGTAAGTTAGTCAGAACTGTTCAAAGTCACCATCGCAAATTTAGAATTTCTTTGGAATGTCTGAGAACAGAGGAATTGTCCATTAGAAGTTCAAATTTTCAGGTAATTCCCACAAAGTTAGCACAAGACTTCTACACTTATTGGTCCCACTTTCCAGCAATCCGGAATATCACAATATCACAATTTATGACAGTGTCTCAAAGCTCAAAGAGGAATATTGCTCACATCATATGACTCTCATTCTGTATGTGCATAGGTAAAATGCTTTTGTCAGTTAACTCAATGGATTACACATAGTATATATTTTATATAGAAACTGTGATGAAGTTCTTCATGTCTTTTCCTTTTACCTCCTTCAGAGCTGTCCATATGGCAAGTAGCAGAGAAGACTTCACGTTTTGTTTAATTTGAGTGTGATAAACGCTTCCTCAATGTCATAAAACAAGATTCAGATATATATCTTTGTTTAATGTGCCACATTATCGTGAATGTTTTTTACATGGTTTCCTGGAACTTTTACAGACAAGAGTGCAATAGAGTGGCCAGTTATACTATGGCACAACGCGAACACTATAACTTGTTACACCCCAATTTTCTAATTGCAGTGGCAGCAACTTTTTAAGATCATATTCGTTGCATCACAGAACCTGAAAAATTCTACTGGACCATTCTTAAAACCACAGTCTTTATGAACTGAAAAGTTTGAAATAAATACTGGATTACATTTGTTTGTCTTTTAGCTTTTCTTTCAACTTGTATAGAGCTATCACAATGAATAATTGCACTAATGAGACAAACAAAGGAGGAAAGTCTCATGGTTACAAATCAAGCAAAGTGACCTTCTAAAATGGGCTACTGGAAAGGTGTTATTATTGTAATGCATTATTATATTATTGTGTCAAGTAACTCATCCCATTTATTGTTTTTAATGTTTTATCTATTGTCATGATATTGGTGACATTAAAAATGTGACATTGAGTTACTTGCCCAAGATACGTTTTTTTACATAACTATTTTTCCTGTCTGATCACTTCGATGGAAAGCAAAATGTTGAGCTTTGTTTCAGCATTAATAAATTAAGGATTTTTAAACAAAAAATCTTTAAAATGCCAGTCGATTTTGTACTGTTTTTCAGAACATATGGGATTTTTAAAGAGATTACATCAATCATAAAGGGAACTATTGCAATTTTCTTAGGTAAGACGAAATGCAGATCCCTGTGACAAGGGGATATATGGCAGTGGGAGACAAGTTTACTTGGCAAATATGCTCAGACTACTGAAGATAGTGACTGATCACAATACAGAAAAAGAAGTGTCCATGGCAGTCCTGGTTCAGAACACCACTCATCACTTTAGAATCAATCTGCACTATACATTTCTCTTTGCCTTCATACCCTTTTGAAAAAGATGCAAACAGTATTTCATCTGGAGCCTATTTAGGATTTTCTACAACATTACACCTTTTATCATGTATTCTATGCAGCTGGCTGTAAAATCAAGGATATATATTTTTTCAAGGCCTTATCCCATCATGCTGCCACCTTTAATGCAACAGCTATTTGTGCAACAACATCTATCTGAAGCACACATCACCACTTGCAATCTTTCTTATACAATTTGTTATTTCAGTTTGTTACTATCAGCAAACTTACTGTTCCCAAAATTTGTCAATGCACATCATTAATGTATATAAAAAGCTGTGGAGGATTTGCCAATCTTCTATCTGTGTATCAATATATGTTACTCTTAAAAGGAATTTTTCTGGTTTTTGACCAAAGTTACAACAGTTCAATTAGAGAGCCCTCATTGGAATGATCTGACCCCAACACAGAAACACGCGGAATGCCACTCATCCACGTGTCTTTCATCCTTCCCTTTTTTATTTCAGATTTTCATTCTCACATTCACATGCTCAAATTCTCTTTAATTCTTTGTGCCTTTTTTATTACCTTAGTCTTAGCAGTACATGACACTTTAATCAGTCTATGTGAGCCACATGTACAGTATTTCATTTATTTTTAAAATAAAGGTCAAGCAAGTGTAATTGGTCTATATGAAATTTATGCAAACTGATGGATATTATTCATATGCTTTCAAGTGCTTAGTAATTTCACCCTGCATGAGTGACTCTAGTAGTTCACCAACAACCAAACTGACTGGCCCAAGTATTCTGTTATACCAGCTGTATGTCATAGACTCATAGAGTCATACTGCACAGAAACAGACCCTTTGGTCCAACTCATCCGTGCTGATCATGTATCCTAAACTAAACTAGTCCCATTTGCCTGTGTTTGGCCTATATCCCTCCAAACCTTTCCTTTGCATGTATCCATCCAAATGTCTTTTAAAAATTGTAATTGTATTTGCCTCTAAAATTTCCTCTGGCAGCTCACTCCATACATGCACCATCCTCTGTGTGAAACAGTTGCCGACCAGGTCCCTTTTAAATCTTTCTCTTCTCACCTTAAACCTACGCCGTCCAGTTTTGGACTCCCTTACCCTTGGAAAAAGGCCTTGGCTATTCACTTCATCCATGCCCTTCATGATTTTGTAAATCTCTATAAGGTTATCCCTCAGCCTCTGACATTCCAGGGGGAAAAGTCACAGCGAATTCAACTTCTCCTTATAACTCAAACCCTCCAGTCCCAGCAACATCCTTGTAAATTTTTCTGCACCCTTTCGAGTTTAACAACACTCTTCCTATAGCAGGGTGACCAGAATTGAATGCAGTATTCAAAAAGTGGCCTGACCAATGTCTTGTATAGCCGCAACATGATGTCCCAACTCCTATACTCAATGCTCTGATCAATGAAGGCAAGCTTGCCAAATGCCTTCTGCACCACCCTGTTTACCTGCGACGGTACTTTCAAGGAACTATGAACCTGCATCCCTAGGTCCCTCTGTTCAACAACACTCCCCAGAGCTCAAGCATGTACTGTGTAAATCCTGCCCTGGTTTTCCTTATCAAAATGCAACAGCTCGCATTTATCTAAACCAAACTCCATCAGCCACTTCTCAGCTCATTGCCTATCTGATCAAGATCTCCCTGTGCTCTTAGATAACCTTCTTCACTGTCCACTATATCGTCAATTTTGGTGATATCCGCAAACTTGCTAACCACACTTCCAATATTCTTAGCCAAAACATTGACATAAATGATGAACAAAAGTGGACTCAGAACTGATCCTTGCAGCATACCACTGGTCACAGGCCTCCAGTCAGAATAATAACTGTTCACCAACACCTTCTGTCTCCTACTGCCAAGACAATTTTGTATCCAAATGGCTATGTTTGAAAAGAGGTGGTTTTACTCTGAATTTTGTAAGAATATAATTGCTGACTTTGATGTTGTACACCCACAGAACTGAGAGGGCAGCAAGTTAAATTCATAGTAAACTAGCCTGGCTTCATCATAACCTCACATTTTTCTGAAACAGCACAGCACCTCAAGCCAAAAATACAACAACAACCACATGCATTTACAGAGTGAACTTAACATAGTGACACTTAGTAGGAGTAATGTCAAACAACATTTGGCACTGATGAGATAAAAAAAGAACAAATCAGTATCACAAAACTGCAGTTTATTTCCATACTTTTCATAGTGTCTTTTTTGTTATTATGATAGTTTACTGAGGTAAAAGTTACAAAAATACATCAAGAATTGAAGAGAGAGGAAAGCATAGTCTCAACTTAGAACCCAATAATCATCAAAGACTCAAAATGTGTCCCTGGGGCATCAGATATAAAGGGAAAAATTGCCCCATGGTGAACTTAAGATGTGATGTGAACAAAAAAACCGCTTCGCTTCAGCATTCAATTTATTAAGCGACTTCAATCATCTATCACACAATACATTATGTACCTATTTGCAAACAAATGATCTTATCTGTCATACTAAACACATTTAGCACTATTGTGGAACTGCTCGTGTAATATATGTGTGATATAACCTATACGTTTTATACAATCTTTCGCATTAAAGGTACTAAAATACTAAATCTGTGTGTGGGACAGGGTATTCAGACAATTTACCAAAGAACTGCTGATGCCGAAAACCAGAAACAAAAACAGAAATTGCTGGAATACCTCAACAGATCAGGCAGCTTATGTGGGGATAAATCGGAGTTAATAGTTTGGGTTCTGAAGTTTTGAAAAATTGTCACTGGACCTGAAATGTTAACTCTGATTTCTTTTCACAGATGCTGCCTGACCTGTTGAGATTTTCCAGCAATTTCTGATTTTGATATTCAGAGATGTAACACGTGTCTCTACAGTAAGGGGGACTTGAACCTGGTGCTCCTGGCTCAGAGGCAGGGGCACTACCACTGCACTACAGAATTGAATTGTGCAGTAGCCAACATGATCACAGACAGCTGTGGAAAGATGGCAGTTTTCTGACTAGTGAGAGGAGTGCTCTTCAGGACAGATTCCCAGCTTTGGAGAGTAAAAGTCTAGAAATCACCTGAGGGTGCATTGCCACTTGAAGTTCATTCAATTATGCTCAGAATATTCAGTGGATGGGACTTTGTTTAAAAGGATAGCAAAAAATTTTGCATGGGAGAACAGGGAGAAGAAATTCTGTTAGAGTTGGCAGGAATTTGGGACTTTGCGTACAAGAGTATATTTCTGCTAAGAGTGTTTGTTTAATATATAAATGTGACATCCGGTTTTGGGCTTTGTTAAGGCGATATTAGGTATTAGCAGTTTAGTGAATCATTTGCTTCCTAAGTCATTTTTACTCAAAGTTGATCTTATATTTTTTGTTATAGTGCAAGTCTTAAAATGTGAAATCCTGCATGCAATTCTTTATGTTGGTTACTTGGCAATTTGTTTCTGTTTTTAATTGTTATTTGTCTCTGTAGGGTTCATAAAAAAAGCAAATACAAAATTAATGAGGATTCTCATGCCTAAATGGTATGCTGTGAATCCTGTTGGGAAGTGCTTATTTGCTTTTGAGTGAAGATGGAATTGGATTTGGACAGAAGATTCTTAATGGATAGATAACCTTGTAGTGCTTACTATCTAGAACAAGTTTGTCCAACGCATATGCCTAAGTCCACAGAAGGCCTGCCAAAGGTATCCATCTGTCTGCCAATTGGACTTAATCCAAACTGTCCATTAAAAGTGGCCCCTTTGGCAGCAACTTGCAGGACCAACCAGCATCCAGAAGCTATTCCAGCATCCCTCCTGCTAAAGGTCCATGTAACCAAGGAACACTGTGAAGCTGAAATCTGATGTTTTTTTTTCCACCTGGCAGTGATGCATCAACTGTTCAGTAAAATGATCCATGCTAACAATGGTGGCCTCTCAATTGCCCTCATCTGTTCTGCTGTCTCTTTGTGAACCTGGATTTGCTTCTTCCTTTCCTTTCCAACCCCACCCCCACCCATTCTCCTGCATGGTCTTTCTTCCCTGTTTAAGATCAGCAGGATGTTGGAGGGTGACATGGATAATGATAAAAGTGACGTACTCAATGCCCCATAGGGTTAAAAAATTCATAGAATTACTCAAAGATTTGCTATAGTCATGGGCAGTTAGCAAAATCTGACTTTTTTCTCTCTTTTTTCTGTATGTAACTTCATTATTTCATGAGCTTCTTCCTCTGTATTCTTGAACTCTCATCATTGTTTGCTTTTATTGTGACTGCATTATCTCATTTAATCTCTTATGGACTGACAAACTGACTTTTAAGAACCAAATGGAAATCCTATGCATTTTATTGCAAGCTTTCCACTGCATGCAAATCTAGTCAGCTTTGAAAGATTAACTGTTAACAGATACAGCATTCAGTAGTGCTGGTGTCATCTGCTCCTTAAGGCACTGTTTTGATTCCTACTCTAGGATTTGGGGATGAGGGAAGAGGTAGGCTTGCACTTTCTTTATTGAGCCAAGTAAGTGAAAGGTTAAGGCCCACAGTTTAAACACTTCTAAGTTTGCAAAGAATATGTAGATGATGTTAAAAATGAGAATTCTTGCACGTACAGTATCAGATGGTTCAGAAGGCTGATTCCTGGGATAATAGGCTGTCTTATGAGCAAAGATTGAACAGTTTCGGCCTTTACTCACTGGAGTTTTGTAAAGTTAAAAGTGATCTTACTGAAACATATGAGATTTTACGGTGGCTTGACAGGGTAGATGCTGTGAGCATATTTTCCGTGTGGGAGAATCTAGAACCAGGAGACATAAGGGTCTCCTATTTAAGTTAGAGATGAGGGGAATTTCTTCTCTCAGTGGGACATTAGTCTTTGGTATTCTCTACCACAGAGAGCAGTGGGGGATGGGCTGCTGAATATATTCAATGTTTACAAAAACAGAAGTAACTGGAAAAGCTCAGCAGGCCTGGCAGCATGTGTGGTGAGAAATCAGAGTTCACATTTCAGGTCCGTTCACCATTCGTCGGAACATTTCGGGTCACTGCACCTAAAACTTTTCCAGCAACTTCCGTTTTTGTTCCTGATTTAAAACATCCACAGTTCTTTTGGTTTTTATATTCAATGTTTAGTTGGACTGAGTTTTGGTTCACAAGGGAATTAAAGATTACAAGGGACAGACAGGAAAGTAGATTTAAGGTCAGAATCATGATCTTAGTGAATGGTGGACCAGTTTTGATGGGCTTAATGGCCTACTCCTGCTCCTATTTCTTATGTTTTTATCAGATGACATGCGTTATGTGGTGGTACTGGTGTTCTAACTCTGTTGGTGTATGAAATAACTGGCAGCACATCAGCAACAACAATCCTTAGGATGATCCAGGATGAGCATCAAGATTGAGGCGATTTTGAAACTACTGCAATTTTTTATTAACCTGCATCTAGAGATCAGATGTGTAACATTTGATCCAATATTCCGGTTGATCAAGAGGCCCACGTAGTCAATGTAAAGACACACTAATTAATAGAAATCTAACACGGAGCATACACATCACTGTTATACTTTACTCACAACATAAATCGCTTATATAATATGCAACTTTGTCTTAAAGAAAACTTACCAGCAGAGAGCTTTCTTGCTCGCTCCCTCAACTGACTTCGAACATCGCAATACTACCGTACAATGCTGTGTTTGAGGTATTTAACATTTTGCCGGTGTATCGAGAGTGCAATTTAAAACAAAGTTTGCTGTGATTTGAAATGTGCTTGGAAAGTGGGCTGACACCGGGTGGGGTAATTAATGTGGCCCCTCACACGATAAGGTTAAATGCCCCTGACAAAGACTCAAGTACCATGAAGAACAGTCTCTTGGATGAAGGAGGTGACTGCACCCATGGCACCAAAGCTTAGGAAATAGTCATTACCTACAGAAGATGAATGGGAAAAGTGTATTCTAGTACCTCCTGCTCACTGAACAGTGTTGCTGGTGCAGTAACACCATTTTTCTTTGCAATGTTCTGGAGTATTTGTTCAGCCTCCTGTATCCTTCCCATTGGAATCAGCCAGCGTGGAGATTCAGGAATAAACCTGGAATTAAAAATACTCTATTTTAAGCAATGAGAAATAAAGTCACACAAAGAAATTCAGCAGTTACTATTAAAATTCTTAAAGGTGTTTCTTAACATATAAATGTATACAAGGCAAGCAGGAAAACCAGAGATGGCACTGGGGCATGAAAGATAAAGTTTAATATGGAATTTGAAAGGCTGATAGAAATGCCTGTGTCATGTGTACCATTCATAAAGTCTGCTAATTTTGGGCAGTGCCTTGCCCTAATATGGCATTCAGTGCATGGGGATTCAAAGAGAAAGAATAAACAGGGATAGGATTTTGCCTTCATTGCCACGCTGCGATAAATGTTGTGCAGAATGGAAGGTCAGGCAAGAAGGACTGCATACTTTTTATACAGCACCTTGGATTTTAATTCCATTAACTGAACTGAAAGGAAAATCAAGTGGGTTCAGTCACCAACATGCAGTCCCCACTAACATATTTTCTACTCAGGCAGTATTTGCTGTTTATAGAGGAATGATGAAAATGTAGCTGCTGGTTTTGAAATACGCTCCTAAGAGTCATGAACACTAAATCTGATTGAGAGTGGAGTCACCTTTTTTTTGCTAACCTAACTAATATTTTTGGAGCTATTTTAAGAGCAAAAGAAGTTTTATTTTATTTTTTCATAAAATCTGTGTGGCATGGACATGACCAACAATTTTTACCTGCCCCTAATTGTCTTGTTCAGCTGCTGCATTCCATTGGTTAAGTCTATCAACAGTGCTGTTAGGGACAGAGTTCCTGAATTTTAATCCAACAACAGTGAAGAAACAATGCTATTGTTCTATGTCAGGATGATGTGGAACTTGAAGGGGAATCTGCAGGGTGTGATGTTCCTTAAACACAACATCTTCTTGACATCGGCACTAATGAAGCATTAATGATTGCAAACATTTTGGATGATATATTCCTGTCTCTATTCTATCATTTCAATATGAAACCAGTTTAACATAAGTTTGATTTCACCTATCATCCCTACCAAATATTGCCCAAAATATCTGGTAAATAAATGGAAAATTTGATCCATTAAGCCAAATATATCTACGAAGTGACTTAACATTACTCAAAGCTAATAAGCCTACTCATGCCTACAAATGTGCTGACAATTTTTTTTATTCACTCACTGGAAGTGAGTGTTACTGGCTGGCAAGCATTCATTACCTATCCCTACTTTCTCTGAAGAAGGTGGTGATGAGCTGTCTTCTAGACCTGCTGCATCCACGACTGTGGGTTGACCCACAATGCCATTAGGGAGGAAATCCCAGGATTTTGACCCAGCAACAGTGAAGGAACAGTGATATATTTTCAAGTCAGGACGGCGAAAGGCTTGGAGAGGGACTCGTAGGTGTTGCTTTTCCCATTTATCTACTGCCCTTGTCCTTCCAGATGGAACTGGTCATGGGCTTGGAAGGTGGATCTTTGGCACATTTCTGCAATGCATCTTGCAGGTAGTATACGTTGCTGCTAGTAAGCATCAGTGGTGGAGTGAGCAGATGCTTGAGGATGTGGTGCTAATCAAGGAGGCTGCTTGGTCCTGGATTGTGCCAAGCTTCTTGAGTGTTGTTGGAGCCGCACCCATCCAAGGACAAGAAAAATTCAATGCTATTGCTGATCTTGAGGGTGAAATGAAAGGCACCAGTAGTTCAATATAATGGGTTTAGACTGCACTTTTCAAACCCATGACCACTACCAAATAGAAGTACAAGAGCATCGGACACATGGGACTCCCAACATATGCAAGTTCCCCTTCAAGCCACATACAGTCCTAACTTGGAAATACATCACTGTTTTTTCATCACTGGATCAAAATCCTGGAACTTCCTTCCTAAAAGCACTTTGGGTATAATAACTGCAGTGGTTCAAGAAGGCAAATCAACACCTTTTTAACACAACTTCAGTTAGACAATGAATGTTAGTCTAGCCAATTTCATATACTCAGTTTTCTTAATTGATGATAGTGAATGGCTGCAACCATAAAATTTATCTGAATTATCTGGAAATTTTATCCCTAAATTTTTCAAAAAATGTTCAGGGGTAATGATCAATGTACACAATTGTCTCAGGCACATTACAGGTAGTTCTGCTATAACATGTGTTTCATTAATGCGAATGGGCTGTCACGCGATTGATGCATAGTGGACGCTGTTTGGATAATGCAAACTTTCTGCTGTATAGGTATAGTGATTATAGCAATTTCCCTATAACGTGATTTTCTAGAGTGCAATTTTCTATAGCGCGAGGTCACACAAGAATGCACCTCTCGCATTATAGGAGAACTACCTGTATAGCAATATAAATGTTGAAATGTTGCAACTCCAATATTCAACTTTCTTGAAAAATACCCAATAGGTCTTTGTATCCTCTCGTCATCTTCTTGTAAGAGTGCAACACCGACACCCACATTCCTCGTATCAATTGCCACCTTAGCCATCATACTGCGGAATGGAATGGCCTCTGAAAATCTACTAGATACATCCATTATGGTTAACAAATACTGATTCCCACTTTTTGTCTTAGGGAGGGATCTGATGTAATCAATTAAAATCTCTTGTAAAAAGTTCCTCAAATGCTGGAATCGGTATTAAGGGTGTTGGTTTTATCACGGCTGAGGTTTTCCTATTACCTGCCATGTGTGATGTGCCTGGTAAAATTCAATCACGTCTTTATGCAGTCCAGGCAAAAAAAAATTGTATTTTGGCCTGAGATAACACAGTGTGGAGCTGGCAGCATCAGAGGAGCAGGAAAGTTGAAGAAGGGTCCCAACCCGAAACGTCAACTTTGCTGCTCCTCTGAT
>NW_025967987.1:0-25000 GCF_021869965.1 Rhincodon typus
GTCCTTCAAAGTTTGCTGCAATGAATGTTCCTCAAGGTCCTCATGCACAATCCCCATTTGCACTGGAATAATGACTGTCAGGCCAAAGGAAAATCCGGGTCAACATCTCAAGCCACGGTACGGAACCCAAGAGAATGCTCCTCAATATTAGGCAGGGAAAGGCAGGAGAAGGTCCAGGAATAGGGATTGAAGATATTTTTCTGGCAGAATTTAATAAAAGTAAACAGCTCACCTATCTGATAACTGTCCCCAAATAAGGGAACCAGTCAACACTCCCATGAAGAATACTGACATAGAAAATGGCCCTTTCCAGTCATTGCCACACACCAAGTCCCACTGAAATGCAAAGAGAAATAATAAAACTTGATGTATATGGTATAGGAAAATTACAAGCAAGCCATTTTATTGTAGCGGATTCAAGTCTGAGCAGAAACAATGGCTGAGAAAAAGCTTGCTACAATTTTAGCCTAGGTTCAGTTCCAGTATTTAAACCTTTAACCTCGAAGATTGTGCGTTCAAATCCTGTTTCAGAAATTTCAGCATTTAATCTAATGTGATGCTTGTCGTTCAAGACTGAGTGTTTCAGTGATATGTTTTGGAAGAAATCTCAAACTGCAATCTTGTCTAGATATAAAACATTCCACAGCACTATTTGACAAAGCACAGAATAATTTTCCAGACAACTTTCTTCTCCTCAATCAACATTATTGTTAAACAAGATTAACAAAAGATGAAATGAACAAGATGGCAGCGATGGCACGGCAGGCAGTGTTTTGCCTCCTGACCCTGTTCCTCCCCAGCACCAGGTCGGCTACATTTTTCTTTCTCCTTTTCTTTATTTTTTACTCTTTCATCATCATTTTCATCTTCTTCTTTTTGGCAGCGATGGTAAAAGAAGATGGCACTGGCAGGATCAGGCAGCCTGGGGTGGCTGGCGACAAGAGTGGGAGTTGGCATCGGCAGGATCAGGCAGCCTGGGGTGGCTGGCGTTGAGAGTGGGAGCTGGCATCGGCAGGATCAGGCAGCCTGGGGTGGCTGGCGGTGAGAGTGGGAGCTGGCAGCGGGTAGCAAGCGGAGGCGAGGTCAAGCCCAAAGCAAAGGGAGGTTGAGCCCTCGTGAGGAGTTCAAGCCCAGTATGGCCAGATGCTCACAGACTGCAGTGCTAAACTGTCAACTGTGTTTCTTTGTTTTGCTACTTTTTGGTAAGAAGGAGTGTAATGTTTAACCTATTAATTTTGATTTCCTTTTTTTCTGTTTTGTAACTAAGATTCTGTACCTAGGTACCTTTGTACCTAAGATGGCGCAGTAAGAGGCGACTTGTAAACTTTTCACTGTACTCACGTGAGTACATGTGACAATCAACCTAATTCAATTACTGAAGTAGATTAGTCATCTGCTCATCTTCTACCTGCTTGTGGAATGAAATAATTACATTACAAAAGTAATTACTTAGCTGAGAAGCACCTTGGGACATATCAAAGGACATCAAAGAATGTGTAGGGTGTGTTCTTACAGACAATATACATGCCAGAAGATTGTGGAATCTCCTAAACATATTTAATCCATTGACAATTTTAGTTGGTTTCCATGACAGGATGGTGAGTTTTATTTTACACATTGCCTGAATGTAATCAAGGAATATTCTAGAATATCAACACTAACAAATTATTTGTTCCAATTAGAACTTGTGTAGATCTAGAAAGTTTGGGTGGTTCATAATCAATAAGTCATCTAAATTTGTTTTACCGTTCTCCAATTGTGTCTGAAACAGTTATAAGTTCAATTATAATTCCCTTTCTTTTGTATTCTATACTTCCACTTATAAATCAAGATCCCATATATTTTTAACTGTTTTCTCAATGTGCTCTACCAATACATTCTGCATATATACACCTATACTTCTCTGATCCTACACACTCTACAAAATTGAACAGTTTAGCTTATATTAGCTGTCTGCTTTGAACAAAAATATCTTACTTATGACTTTTCCATGCTAAACTTAATCTGCTATTTGTCTGTTAAATTTACCTGCCTGTTTCTGCCTTCTTTCAATTCATCATCATTTTCCTCTGTGCAAATTATCAATTTTGTGTCATCTGCAAATTTTTAAATTGTCTCATACTGTACAGCATGAAAAGTGTGGTCCTGGAGAAACGCACTGTGTAACTTCCTCCAGGCTGGAAAATAACTGTTGACCATTTGTGCCTGTATCCAGCCCTTCAACCAATTTTATGTTCACTCTGCCTCTACACTTTTTATCGTATTGGCTTAAACTTTGCCACAAAAGCACACATGCATAGTTTTTTCCTCCTGCCTCCAAAATTTTATCCAGTGAGTAGGTGAGCTGTATTGACCAAGAATCATCCAAATTTGACCTCTGGCATCTGTTCAATTATTTTACATTTACAGGGCAATTAGTTGATCATTTAAATAGATCTCAATTCTCGGAGGCTGCAGAATGGAAAATCAGTCCTCTTTACCAGTTTGGATCACAAGCCATCATGGTAGTTTAAATCAAGTTGCTTATGAAACCTGCCACTGGTGAATCTCTTGCTTTTTAGAAATGTATTCTTTTATATAATAAATTCTTTCATTGGTGACTTGGCCAACATTTATTGTCCATTCCCAATTGCCCTGGAAAAGATGATACTGATCCACCTTCTATGAACATTGCAGTCCATGTGGTATAGGTATACACACTGCTGTTAAGAAGAAAGTTCCAGGACCTTGCCCCAGCAACAGTGAAGGACTGGCATGTGTTTCAAGTAATTGCACAACACAGCACTGTGTTCAACGTGAGGACCTTATTGAAGTGAAGCTTTAAGTGTCTGCCTACAAAGTGTAAGCCTCCTATAGAAGTCACATGAACTCAGCAGAGTAGAACAGACATTTCTACATATACTGTGGTCGTGACAGTATGCCTGGTCATTCACTTATATTGTCTATGATCAAGATGAGAACTGTTCCGTGCAGGTCCCAAGTTGCCACTTGGGCTGGTTTGTACTGAGATCATTAAATGCTTGTACCCTGAGTCAAATCTGGCAATGGTTTAGCAGTCTAGTATAAATGAAATTTGGCTTTCTGTTTGTCACCTTGACTTTTTCACTCACACACCTTACTACTTCTGACTTCAGTAATGTTTTTTCCTATTTGAAGAGTAGCTAGAATGCAGCATGACATGTATTGAGTAAATTCCATGCCTTCAGTAGCTGTGTGTCTCTACTTGAAGATTGCCTTGTGTGTAAATCTGTGCAGGATTTGCTTGATTGCTTTATAATTCCTTTGGTGATTTTCACTGCTGCCTCAGGCTTTCCATTTGACTGGAGATAACATGGAGATGATGTGTTATGTTGAATTTCCCAATCTTTCATGAAGCAACTGAATACCTCGCTCATGAATAATGTTGAGAATGCCATTAAGGTTGAAATGTGCTTTTAGGCATTCAATAATCTCAATGGTAGTTACTGAAATCAACTGGTCCAATTCCTAGTAGACATAACAGTAATCTACAGTGACAAGATAATCAATTTCTGTGAGAGTCTGCTGGCAGTTTCATCCATGTCTATCTGGCAGGTCATGTGATATCAGCAGTTCTCTAGCTTATTCAATACATGTACTGCATTGGCTGATGTGATCCTTGATTTCATTACTCACGTTTGGCTAGTACAGCACATCACATGCCTTCATCAGCTTGTTGATAGCTTGCAAGGATGTACTTTAGCAACTCTCCAGCCAACTCCTTTGGAATAATTACTCAAATTTCCTTGTACAACATACCATCTTAGACTGTAAATCCGACGTTTGGCTCAGTACGCTCTTACAGTAACAAGAGTGGCCTTGACAACCTCTGGTCATCTTTTTAACTCTTCTTGCAACAATTGGAGTTTTGCATCTTGTTGGATAGTTTGCTTGACTTGAGCAAGGTGCTTGATTGTTATATTCAATGTCTTTGTTGGGTTGATGACATCCAGTGCATGTTGATCTGCTGTTTCACATTGTGAAATCTTCCAATTCAGTCTGTTGTAGCAACTTAAACTTTCTTTATCAGGAGGGCTACTCTCAACAGCAAATCTGCAATATGTATCTGCTTCCTTTGCTTGTACATCACGTGCGATGACATCTCTGTAACTGGAGTAAGATTCTTTGCAAGTGATTTGGAATAGATAATATATTTTGAGGAATATGCTTTAAAATTACTTGTGGTCAGATTCAACTAGCACTTAGTCCCTTCCAAGTAGGTGTTGCTAGAAATATTCACATGCAAAGTCAGAGGTGAGGCACTCTTTCTCAGTATGCACATAGCATATTTCTGTTTGAGTTAGTGCCCTGGATGCATATGCAACCAGCTGACCTTGCTGTATTGCAATTGCTCCAAGTCCTGTCTCACAGGCCTTGCACTGCAAGATGACACAATCACTCACACTGGCATTGCTGTCACTAGTTGCTTTATTTCAGTGAATGCTGCTTCTTATTCTGTTCTTGTTCAATACCACTGCACGTCCTTGGCTGTGAGATAGCATAATGATTCACACTTCGATGAAAGATTGAGCAAGAACTTTGCCAAATAATTGACAAATCCAAAAAATTGTTGCATCTATTGGTTACTGCATTTCTGCTACAGCTTTCATGTTTTCAGTTCGGCTGCTGTCAGTACATGGCTTATATACTTGATGTTGAGCTACATCTTTAATTGGAATATTTTCTTGTTCAACTTCAGATTTACTTGGCAAGCTCTGTCGAGCAGTTACACTAGGTTTTAATCTTGGTCAGCAACGGCTTTTCCCATTGTGTCTCCATATCTATAAACTAGTAGATCATCCACTTTAGCTTCTACTCAAGGAGAATCACTATTTCATGCTGTCTAACTCAATATTCCTCTGGAGCCGTGGAAGTGCTAAATTATCTGTATCACCCAAAGGGTATCTGAAATATAGTTAGAAAACTGCCGCTTTCATCAGCTTGACTTGTCAGTAATCATCCTTTGCATCTGAATGGTGAAGATTTATGGTTTCGTAAATTGTGGCAAAATTTCTTCATGGTGGTTACAGGGTAGTGAGAGCTTTTCAGGGCTTATAAAGATCCTTTGGGTCAATACATACTCTCAAATTTCCAGGTCATTCGCTGCTACTATACTGCCAATGAATTCTCTAGGATTTGTCACTTTCTTGATTACTTTTCTAGCTCTTCTATCTTGTCTTTCAGACTGGCTTTGATGGCTGATGGAAATTGCCTCAGCCAATGATTAATTGGTCTGGCATTCTCATCTACTTTGAAAGGATACTCTCTTGAAAGACACTCTAACCTGTGAATACTTCCCTGTACTCATCTAGGATGTATTCCAAAGTCAAAGGTTCAGTATGCTACAAGACATTAGAAATCTCTTTGGCATGTTGAGGGTTATCTGTCCAAACTTTAGACTTGGTCCAGCTGAGATGAGTGGCATTTACTTGACATCTATAATCTGGAATTCCAGATGCTTGTCATGTGATATTATAGAGATTTACAAAGTCATGAGGGGAATGGATAGGGTGGATAGCCAAGGTCTTTTCCCCAGGATAGGACAGTCCAAAACTAGATCGCATAGGTTTAAGGTGAGAGGGAAAGATTTAAAGGGACCTATAGGCCAACGTTTTCATGCAGAGGATGGTGCGTGTATGGAATGAGTTGCCAGAGGAAGCGGTGGAGGCAGATACAACTACAACATTTAAAAGGCAACTGGATGGGTACATGAATAGGAAGAGTTTGAATGACATGGGCCAAATGCTGGAAAATGGGACTAGATTAATTTAGGATATCTGGTCAGCATGGATGAGTTGGACCAAAGGGTCTGTTTCCGTGTTGTACATCTCTATAACTCTATGCCCTCTTGGTATGAGTATGGTGCCATCATAGCTTTAGCATTACTTTCAAGTGCTTTATTTGCACTTTGCACATGTCTGTGAAGATCATGATGTTGCACATTTTACATTGACCGGGTGCTATTCTTCTGCATTCCTGATTCCAACAGCCATAAACAACATATCACTTATTCAACTCAACTGAACCAGCCCGTTATCTGGTTTACAATGATTTGTCAGGATCTTCAATGCTATCTCTCCAGTGACCACCTGTATCTAGTGGCTGTGTTTTTTAGCCACACACTTGTGTGCAAAATGATTCAGCTTTTTGCAGTGACAAAACTCCTCTCCCCCATTGACATGCATTCTTATGTTTTGCCTTACGAGTCTTCTGCAGTATTTGCATCCTGTCTTTTCGTTTGTGATTGTTCTGCCTTATGCTTGGAGCATCTATCAGCATAATGCAAGACCTGGTCTATATGACCATGGATATACTCTTCCTGTTGGTGCACAACCTTGGGACCTCTGCACAGGTCAATTGCTCTCCTGATCAGAAATTCATTGTCCTTCAGCAGGCATGGTTTCACTTTTGGATCTCTCTCCAAAGATGCTGCCAAACCTGCTCAGTTTCTCCAGCAATTTCTGTTTCTGTTTCAGATTTCCAGCATCTGCAGTCCTTTGCTTTATTTAACTCAACAACATGATTTGGCTCTTCAGGAATGCTCACCACCCTCTTAGGTCAAATGGAGATGGCTAATAAATGCAGCCTTTCCACTATCACTCACTTCCCCCAAGAATGGATTGTAATTTTAACAAGTTTTATCGTCCTAAACATATGAATCAGTATGTATTCTGGCTACTGACTACTATCCAGTGAATCTATGAAAAGAGTGCGTATTAACATAGACATGTGATTGGTTCAGTTAAATATACAAAGAATAGTATATTTACCTACTGACCCATCAAAAAGGCACGCATTGTATTTAAAACAAGTAATGCATTAGTGTATTTTGGTAGGAAACTCTTCAAGTCTACAAAGTGTCTACAATGGAAAGCTTCCACCATTCTGTTGCTGAAAAACTTAGCTTCTTGGCATCTTATACATCAATCTCAGCTTCCAGCTTGTCATTCTTTTCATAAGTTAAAACAAGCTCAGGTTTTAATTTGAGTTAGAAATATTGATAAAGTGGTGTCCAAATTATTTTTGTCTCCATTATACACGGTTTCATTGCATCACGGAGACTGAACTATAACTTGGCCAAAAGAATCATTTGATTTACTGATAACTAAGATTGAATAATATCAGCTTAGACAGCACGTGCAAGGTAAACATGTAAAATATGTGAAATTTATTTTATTACAACAGAAAAAACTGATATCACAAATATAAAATGAATCTTTAAAGGGAAATGCCACTGCAACATAACAATGCACTTATCACACTGTCAAAAACCCAGATTTGTTCATTCAACAAAATATAATGTTTCTTTTTGTTAACATTAAATCTAATGTAATAAGGGGTGCAGTTTCATCAGTTCAGTGATTTCTGCTTGATTCATGATACTTAAGAGTCGGAGCAGGCCATCTGGCACTTGAAGTCTACACTACCCATTATATCTAGTTGTGGTCTCAAACCCACTTTCCTGTCTAGATCCTTCTTATTTTAAAAATAAATGTAAGGTCTTGCGCTCCAGATGCAATTCGATTGATTGAACTATCGGATTTGAAGCAAATAGCACTTCATTTATCCATCATAGTAAAAATGTAACAAAAGAAAGAAGGAATTGGAATAACTTAATTCTATTGAAAAAATTAGCAGAATAATAGGTACAGTAACGATCAGTAATTAACTGTTATAATATAGTAATATCCCATAAACACACCAGTGGCAAAAAGCAAATTCAGAATACAGGTTGTCTCACATGCAACTCCAGTAGCACAAGAGGACCAACATCAAAAGAACTCTGAGAGTGTGTAGCTGGCAGGAGAGATTCCCTGCAGCTTCCAACCCTGCTGAGACCCCTGCAACAACTGCTGAAAGCTAAAACTAAAAATCCTGGTTCTGTGGGCAGGAGCTTGATAACACCCATTCAGGCTGCTTCTACTGTTCTAACTTTAAAAGAAAAAAAACATTCAAGGCATCATAATTTGTTTATCTTCTCATGGACTGCTCAACACCTCCACCTTAAAACTTCTCTTCAAAAACAAAACAGGACAAAATAACCTTTTAAAACCACAGCATCATCACAATATCAGCTCTACCCAATCCCCTCAAGAACTTACACGTTTCAATAAGGTCACCTCTCATTCTTCTAAACTCCAACAGATACGTCCTAAACTGTTAAAATTTTCTTCTTAAGATAACACTTTGGTGTCAGGAATTAGTTGAGTTAATCTTCTGAGTTCTTAATTCTAAAGCAATTATACTTTTTTTTTTCAAAACGGGAGACCAAAACGATACAGAGTAGTCGCGGTGTGGTCTCACCAACTCCCTAAAAAACTGCAGTAAAAGATCCCTACTTTTCATTTCTCTTGTAATAAACAACATTCAATTTGTCTTTTAAGATAACAAGGTGTAGAGCTGGATGAACACAGCAGGCCAGGCAGCATCAGAGGAGCTGTTCCTTGTTTGTATGCCCACATGCCTTCCTAATTAGTTGCTGTAACTGCAATCTAGCTTTATGTGATTTAGGCATGAGAACATCCAGATCCCTCTGACCCATCTCTGTAACCTCTCTCCATTTAAATAGTATACCACTTTTTTATTCTTCTTGCTGATGTCGACAGATTCACACTTACCCACTTTATACTCCATCAGCCAAATTCTTGCTCATTGTTCTGTGTATATCCCTTTACAGACTTTCTTCTTCCTCTTGATAACTTACTTTCCTACCTATCGTAGTCTAATCAGAAAATTTAGCAACCATATATTCAATCTGTTCATTCAAATCATTGACATAGATTGCAAGTTGTTCAACAGTAACCCCCTAGTTCTGGACTCACCCAGAACAGGAAACAAACTTTCCAAATCCGCCTTATCAAGACAGTTCAGGATCTAATACACTTTAATCAAGTCACACTCAATCTTCTAAATTCCAGTCAGAACAAGCCCAGTCTGTCTAAACTTTCTTCATAAGTCAACCGGCTCATTCCAAATATCAATCTCGTAAACTTCCTCTGAACTGCCTCAATGCATTTACAAGCTTCCTTAAACTGGAAATCAAATCTGCATATAGTATTCATAATGAGGTCTCACCAATCCCGATGTAAGTGAAGCATAATATCTTTAATTTTATGTTCAATTCCTCTCATAATAATTGATAACATTCAATTAGCCTTTGTAACTACTTGCTGTACCTGTATACTAAAAATTTGTGACTTATGCACTGCAATTTAAAGGGGAGGTGATGGTCTGGTGGTATTATCTCTGGACTGTTAATCTAGAGACCCAGATAATGTTCTGGGTATGCGGATTTGAACCCCACCATGGTAGATGGTGGAATTTGAATGCAATAAATATCTGGAATTAAGAGTCTAATGATGACCATGAATCCATTGTCGATTGTTAGGAAAACCCCATCTGGTTCATTATTGTCCTTTAGGGAAGGAAACTGCTATCCTTACCTGATCTGGCCTATTTGTGACTCCAGACCCACAACAATGTGGTTCACTCTTAACTGCCCTCTGGGCAATTAGGGATGGGCAATAAATGCTGCCTAGCCAGTGATGCCCTCATCTCGTGAATGAATAAAGAAAAAGAAACCTAGATCCTCTCTACCATATAACTTTTTCAGTCATTATTTATGAAACACTCTGACTTTAAATTCTTCCGGCCAAAGTGAACAACTTCACATTTTTTTCACATTGGGCTCCTTCTGACAGATTTTCTTCCCACTTAAACCAAACAATATTTGTCTATAGCCTCCTTCACAACGTAATTACCTGCCCATTTTTGTGTCATCTGCAAATTTAGTCACCATGCTTTCACTGCCCACATATAGATATTTTCTAATCAATCTTTCCAGTGAAGTTATCACAGATTTCTGGAGCAGGTGGGACTGAACCCTGGCCTCCTGATTCATAAATAGGAGCACTCTCACCGTACCATAAGAGCCCCTCACTCTCCTCATCTAAGTTATTGATATAAATTATGAAAAACTGAGGCCTCAGCACAAACCTTTTTGGAACTCCACATCCTGCTAATCAGAGAAAGATCCATTTATGTCTTCATGTTCTGAAGAAGGGTCACTGGACCTGAAACGTTAACTCTGCTTTCCCCCTCTCAGATGCTGCCAAAGCTGCTGAGTTTTTCCATCAATATCTGTTTATGTTTTCTATTTATGTATACTTCATCTTCTGCTAATCTTCTATCTAATTTAAATGTCTGTAGAAACTCCCATTTTCACTTTTTACATTTCTATCTAGCTTCCGCTCATTCTCAAATTTCTTCTTTTGATTAACGTTTTAGTAATTCTCAGCCTTTTTTTATTGTGTCCAATGATCCTACTTGCCACTCATCTTTTTACAATTATATGTTCTTTTTCCTTAAGTTTGAAACTATACTCATTTCTTTAGTTAACCATGGATTATGTGTTCTCCCCTTAGTATCTTTTTTTGATATAAGGAATACACTTATCATGTGTATTCTGAAAATTAACCGTATGTTTGCCTGCTTCTTGATTGATCTATCCTCCAGTTTTGTATACAGTTCACTTCAGCTAGCTCAGTTTCGATGATATTATGATCTCAGCTGATAGTAGTGTTGTATAAGTCAGAGTTAACTTTAACGTGATGGATCATAAGTATTATTTTGAAGCTTCATTACCATGGATATCAGTCACTGAACATGTTCACATGAGGCTGCCAATGTTCTTTTCACAAAACAACAGAAATTTATTGTACAAAAGAAAAAAGAAACAAAGATACATTTATATATGTGAATTTTTAAAGTTTTTGGCATAAGCAGCAAAAAGAAAGATTTAGCCCTTTCCCTTCAATATATTTTACAGTCACTCAAGCACAGTGAATTACACTGATATTAACTCTAACTTCTTACTGAAATTACTCTTTCCAACCTTCTCCTTAAATTGCTGAAGCAGTTTAAAGCTTTTATTCAACGCTGATGAGAAGACCGCTTCTTCCAGCTCTGACAGTCTGGTGGTTTCTGCCATATTCCATAACCTGGAGACTTCTACAAATTAAACTCTCACAATCTGGAGACTTCTACCAACTAAAACCCTGGTCTTCTGCAAAGAGATGAGGAGGAATTTCTTCATTCGGGGATAGTGAAACTATGGAATTCTTTACTGCAGAAAGCTTTCAAGGAATGAGTGCTTAGATATATTCATGGCTATGATAGACATATCTTTAATCAGTAAGGGTATCAACGGTTATAGGGAAAAGGCAGGAAAGTGGAGTTGATATCACTGATTGGCACAACAGACTTAATGGGCTGAATGGTCTACTCTGCTCCTATATCTTATAGTTTTATGGACAAGGTGGACATGGAAAGGATGTTTCCCCTTGTTATTTACTCCTGAACTAGGGGAACATCTTTTTTCAATTAGTAGCAGCCTTCTTAGGATAGAGACAGGAAGATTTTTTTTCCCCTTTAGAAGGTTATGCAACTCAATAATGCTCTGCTTCAGAAGGCAGTGGAGGTGGAATCATTAAATATTTTCCAGGCAGAGATAAATATATTCTTGTTTGGCAGGGATACTGAAGATTATCAGAGATAGTCTTAGCAAACTTTGAAAACCATTTTGACAATCTAATCTGTATAATATACTTCATAACAACATTCCTGTTTTATGTCCAAATACACATACTTGTATTTTTTTAAAGATTCACAGACCCCTCCTAAATACAATCAATTCCTATACTGCCAAGAGCCACCTCTTTGTTATAATTCCGGCTGATCGTAATACTGGAGACAAATTAGACCTCGGAGAGAGACCTGGCTTGATTGATTATGCACTTATGTTTTGCGGGTTGGTTATTACAAAAGTCTGTCACTAAATATATTCACATGAAGCTGCCATTGATCTTTTCACTAAATAACACAAATTTACTATACAAAAGAGAAAGTAAACAAAAGTATGTATAATAATCTAGAAAATCTTAACATAAGCAGTAAAACAAAGCTTCTACCCTTTGCCTTTACAGTCACTCATTCACAGTGAAATATCACTCCTATCTTTAATTTCTTACTCAGAATGACTCTTTCCAGACCTTCTTCTTGGGTTGCTGAAGCAGCTTAAGATCTTTTTTTCAGCTCCGATGACCTTAAGACCTCATTTCAGCTCTGATGGTCAAGATATTTCTTTCCAATTCTAACAGTCTGAAGATTTCTGTTAATTCTCAGTCTGAACGTTTTATTTAAAACAAAATGAATGTCCACAATTTGAGGATTTCTACAAAACTAATAAACTGCCCTTTTGCTAGATTACTTCGCTTTTTTACAACTCAACCTACCGGTGGTCGCTAAACATTCATTTCCGTATTTAAAAAAAACTTTGTAAACATTCAGAAATTAACATCCTTTGAAATTCTCTCCAAAGTACTCAATGAACTCACGGTAGGTAATGGGATCTGTAAATGACATCCACCAATGATTGTTTTTACCCTATTATTCTTCATCACTACCCAAGCCATTCTACATCCTGATCTCCTGGATTAATGCTATCCCTTCATTTGCAGTAATGCCATTCCTGATTAACAGTGCTGTGCCCCCACCCTGGCCTATCTTCCTTTTCTTGCTTGAATGTCACACAGCTCTCAATATTCAGGACCCAATTCATTGATATCCCACAGCTGTAATACTTCTCAGATCATATTTATTTACTTCAGTGTATCTGGTTATGCCAGTCTTAGGTCTGGAGATGGAATAAGTTTAATTAAAAGGTTAGAGACAAGAATTAAAACTTGCTGATGCTTAGAAACCCCCAAACACACAAGTATTAAAATATATCTGGTCCAATAAAATGAAAGGTACAAACTGCACCTTTACAGTCAAATGCATCAATATCTTTTTATTTTAAAATCGAATGACATTTATTTTCACAAACTATCCCTGACTAACTGTGCTCGCTGTGAGCACTATGAGTCCTTCAGTCGCTTACCTCGCTGACGATGGTGGAGATGTACTGATCCTTACTGTACACCCATCCATCCAAACAGGGCTCCTGTTCCACCTCAGAAATATTGACGGAATCTGGGTCAGGAAATATCTCCGAAAGATTCCTGATCACATCCAACCGGTACCGTCTACATTTGCTGTACTGGAGTTTCCCCTTGGCTTGTTCCAGAGGGATAGTCCGGTTCATCCACGCTTCACTGAGGTTGAGATTCCCGGGAATAAAACAGCGATGTTCAGGAATATCCCCGACAAAAACTATAGTCATTCCAGTGAAACCGTTCGGAAATATATTGAGGGACAAAAGTAAGAAGATTAACTTCTGGAAGGGTCCCCATTCTCCGAGAAAAGCGGTGATTTCATCGTAATCCCGCATGTTAGTGACAGCGGGAGAACTGGCAGCGATTTGGCAAAGCAGAGCGGCGGCTTGAGCAGTTTGCAAGTCCCTGTGAGGGATTTCCATGGGTTCCCCGGTCCAGGGATCAATCTAATATCCCCAACCCGACCACCCACTTGATAGCTCCGCCCAAATCCCACGTATTCTTACATAGAGATAACAAGGTGCAGGGCTGGATGAACACAGCAGGCCAAGCAGCATCATAGGAGCAGAGAGGCTGACGTTTCGGCCCTAGACCCTTCATCAGAAAAGAGGGAGGGGAAGGGGGTTCTGAAATAAATAGGGAGAGAGTGGGAGGCGGATAGAAGAGGGATAGAGGATAGGTGGAGAGGAAACAAACAGGTCAAAGAGGCGGGGATGGAGCCAGTAAAGGTGAGTGTAGGTGGGGAGTTAGGGAGGGGATAGGTCAGTCCAGGGAGGATGGACAGGTCAAGGGGGCGGGATGGGGCAGCCCACTGGTATCAATGTGGACTTCACAAGCTTCAAAATCTCCCCTCCCCCTACTGCATCCCAAAACCAGCCCAGCTCGTCCCTGCCTCCCTAACCTGTCCTTCCTTCCACCCATCCCCTCCTCCCACCTCAAGCCCCACCCCCATCTCCTACCTACTAGCCTCATCCCACCCCCTTGACCTGTCCGTCCTCCCTGGACTGACATATCTCCTCCCTACCTCCCCACCTACACTCACCTTTACTGGCTCCATCCCCGCCTCTTTGACCTGTCTGTTTCCTCTCCACCTATCTTCTCCTCTATCCATCTTCTATCCGCCTCCCCCTCTCTCCCGATTTATTTTCAGAACCCCCTTCCCCTCCCCCATTTCTGAAGAAGGGTCTAGGCCGGAAATGTCAGCTTTCCTGCTCCTCTGATGCTGGTTGGCCTGCTGTGTTCATCCAGCTCTACATCTTGTTATCTCAGACAGATCAAAGAGGCGGGGATGGAGCCAGTAAAGGTGAGTGTAAGTGGGGAGTTAGGGAGGGGATAGGTCAGTCCACGGAGGACGGACAGGTCAAGGGGGCGGGATGAGGCTGGTAGGTAGGAGATGGGGGTGGGGTTTGAGGTGGGAGGAGGGGATGGGTGGAAGGAAGGACAGGTTAGGGAGGCAGGGACGAGCTGGGCTGGTTTTGGGATGCAGTAGGGGGAGGGGAGATTTTGAAGCTTGTGAAGTCCACATTGATACCATTGGGCTGCAGGGTTCCCAAGCAGAATATGAGGTGCTGTTCCTGCAACCTTCGGCTACTATCTCTATTCTTACATGGATTTGTTTTTCTTACCTGGCTTATTTGACAGCAATGAAAAGTTCTTATTAGCAGAAGAACTTTTCTTCCAGTTGAAAAAAATTATTACAATTTTCTATTTACAAGGTGAAATGATGTGCAGGTGCCGGTGTTGGATTGAGGTGGACAAGGTTAGAAATCAGGAGACCAGGTTATAGTCAAACAGGTTTACTTGAAAACACAAGCTTTAGGAGTCTCACTCCTTCTTCAGGTGTTAGTGAGAGAGATGGTATTGGATACAGAATGTAGAAGCAAAATATCAAAGGGTCACACCATTGATGACGATGTATTAAACAAACCAAAGAAGCTGTTAAATCTTTACTCAGTTAGAAGGTTTTAATTGATTAATGTATACGTAAATGCCCAAATTCTTTCAAGTCACTGCCCTGAGAGAACCAAAAGTATTATCAGTGTAAAGAAAAGATGACATTTTAGGTCAGACAATGCATGTTAGGAGTGAGGCCTTGTTTAGAATCTGTTTGTGTTTCAGTTTGGACTCAGACTGGTTTTATTTCTAAAGTAGGAATTTATAACACGTTGACTGATTGTTTATAAATTGTGTGCTTTTTGAACAAAATAGAATGTATCTTCAAATATAAGTTCATCCCTTAGAATCACATGTATGTGTGCATGTGTGTGAGGGAGAGAGAGTGAGTGAGCATATGTGTGTGTGTGAGGGAGAGAGAGTATTGTGTGCATGTGTGTGTGGAAGGGGTGTTTGAGAGAGAAAATGTAGGTGTGTTGTGGGAGAGTGTGGGAGAGTATGTGTGTGTGGGAGAGAGAGGGTGTGTTCAGTACCCATGAGGACAGCCTTAACTGGGATCTCGGGTTCATGTCGCACTACAGGTGACCCAACCACGCTCTACACTCTCACACCCATGCGTACATACACACACACACACGCACTCTCTCTCCCGCACACACAACGACATTCTCTCTCCCACACACACACACTCTCTCTCTCCCACAGGAGACTTGAAAGAAATTCGGAGATTTACATACACATATTACTAAATTAAAACCATCTGACTGATTAAAGATTTAACAGCTTCTTAGGTTTGTTTAATATATCCTAACCAGTGGTGTGACCCTTTGATCTTTTACTTGTAAATTCAGTGTCTGATACCACCTCTCTCACTAACACCCGAAGAAGGAACCAGGCTCCGAAAGCTTGTGTTTTCAAATAAACTTATTGGACTGTAACCTGGTGTTGTGTGATTTCTGACGAAGTGAAATGGAAACATAATCTCCCAAAGGAAGGATGAATAAAACTTGGAAATGAGTTAACCTAGTATGATTGTTCTTGTATGTCTGAAAATGGAATAGAATGAGAGAATTGTTATTGTGCAAACGGAGCCATTTGGCCCATCATATCTACACCATCTCTCTGACAATTTTGGTTTACTGCAATCTCTTGCCTTTTCCCTGGAACTTTGCGGTTGTTTCTGTTCAAATGCCCTCTCGAATGCTTCATTTGAACCTGCCTCCATGGCATTTCCAGACAGAGCTTTCTGGATTCTCTTGTGTAAAAAGCATTTTTCTCTCATCTCTCATTTGCTTTTCCTGCAAGACTACTGTGCCCTTTGTTTTTAAATCTGTAAATAAATGGGAACACTTTCTAACCACCTGTCCAGATCCCTCATGATTTTGAAACCTTCTATCAAATTTCCTCTTCGGCATTTTGTCTCCAAGGAAAGCAATCCCAATGCCCCCTATCTTTCCTCAGAACTGAATGTCCTATCCTTGGAACCATTGTGCTAGAGATAGTAATAACTGCTGATGCTGGAGTCAGAGATAACACAGTGTGGAGCTGGAGGAGCACAGCAGGCCAGACAGCATCAGAGGAGCAGGAAAGTTGACGTTTCGGGTCGGGGCCCTTCTTCAGAAAACTATTCTGCTAAACCTCTTCAGCATTCTCTCCAAATCATTCCCATTCATACCATAATGTGGCACCCAAAACTGTACACAATACTCCAGCTGAGGTCTAAGCAGCATCTTATACTTATTCAACATAATCTATTCTACTTTATTCCCTACCCACATTTTATTTGTTTTTACTGTTTTTTCATCTGCAGTCTGTATGTGCTTATGGAGACAGCCAAGTTATTCCAATATTACAGGTGCCATGCTCAATGTATTTTGTGCTTAAATTTAGATTTTAATAGAGGAAAAGGTTGTGATAAGATTTGATAGATACTCTGTTGCCCAAGAACATTGATCCCAAAGAAATATGACAGCAAGGTCAGAAGTATGACTGAATGCACACTTGGGATCCTGCGGAAATTTTGGCACATGAAATTTGAAATTTGGCAGAAAAGTTTAAACTTCTAATCGGTAATTCCTCTGATATCCACGACCCTTTGTGACTGTCTCCTACTCTGAGTTGGAGTCAAAGTAGACTTCCAACATATCCATTGGGTTTACCTGGACATACCCAGCAACTGTTAGGCAATAAAAACCTAAGAAACCACTTGGGTAACTTGAAACGTAAGCCCCTAATTACCCCATGCACTCGCACAGACTGCACCACAACCAGCCGACTCCATCTCTGACCATTTGTCTATACCCCTGACCAGACCTGACTCAATCAATCCACTGATCCCACCGAACTAACCTTTAAACTGATCTGATTTGACCATCCCTTAAACACAAATGTCCCCCCAACCACTTGACTAACTCTGTCCAGATTTAGAATCTTGACTTCCCACTTCCCCTTATCACCCACCTATACCATACCCCCACCTACCCACTCAACCATCTCCCCACTCACTTTTCTGTATATCCCACTTATTTGCCCACCTTATCCACTAACCCACATTCTCATTTACTCATTCACCCATTCACTAACATTTTTTTAAAAACTGGTCCTTTAAGTACTTATCAACTGGTGTTGTAAAATGGGGGCATCTCCTCTTTTCCCCTCAAATCTAACCCACTGCAATAGAGTCCCCAGGGTATGCTATGCTGCATGTTTCTTTGTCCATCAGGAACACAAGATTCCAGAATAGCAGCATTAGGTTTGGAACATTTTGAACCACTCAGAACATTTAGGACAATGAGCCAAAAAATTTGGTCAGGCCTGTTAGCAGGTATGGGGATCGTGAGGCTTAATTATCCCAGAATGGATTTGGGTGAAGTGGGCAGCAAACAAATTTCCTGATTCCTGCTCATCAATATTGATTGTGCCGTAGCCCCAATTGGGAAATGTGCTGCTGTCTGATTAAATACTTAACAGGTGATCCAGATGTCTGTATTGCTATAGCTGACCTGCATTTCTTGAAGATAAACTTCCCCCTTAAAGCATGGCTGTAACAACAGGTGGAATGTTTCTGAAAATCTTTGAGAGGTGAAAAATAAGACAACAGGTCAAAGAGAGAGGAAGGGAGCTCCCAGGTTGTGTTGCTGGAAGTTAGAGGTTTAGGAGATTGACAGGAGTGACATAATCATGTTTCTCCAGGGTGTCAGGAGACCCAAAGACATGCTCTATGAAGGGAAAGAAAGTCGGTGATGAAGGAGAAGAATTCTTGGAATCTGGCCCTGAGCAGCAATGAAAAAATCCAATACCTTCAGATGAGAAGGAAAAGCTTGTAAATGTACTTTTTTTCGTGACATTCCCAATGCACCACTGATCTTTTCTACTGTGCAATGCATTATATCTCCACCACACATCCAGCAGGAAGTAGGATTCATGCCCAACATTCAGATAATTCACCTTACCCTCACATATGTTCCAATGCTGTCAGCCTCCAACCAATATTCTGTTGATTCAACATATTTCCTGCTATTCAGCTGTGGCAAGCACATCACCCAAACACATTGCAACACACTCACTGGTATTCTTCTCTCTGCCTCACAGTTGATAAATGTTGACAAAGTTGATAGATGAGGGAAGGGCTGTAGATGTCAGTAAGGACTTCAGTAAGGCATTTGATAAGGTTCCCCATGGTAGGCTGATGGAGAAAGTGAAGTCGCATGGGGTCCAGGGTGTACTTGCTAGATGGATAGAGAACTGGCTGGGCAACAGGAGACAGAGAGTTGTAGTGGAAGGGAGTTTCTCAAAATGGAGAACTGTGGCCAGTGGTGTTCCACAGGGATCCGTGTTGGGACCACTGTTGTTTGTGATATGCATAAATAATCTGGAGGAAGGTATAGATGGTCTAATTAGCAAGTTTGCAGATGACACTAAGATTGGTGGAGTAGCAGGTAGTGAAGGGGACTGTCAGAGAATGCAGCAGAATATAGATAGATTGGAGAGTTGGGCGGAGAAATGGCAGATGGAGTTCAATCCAGGCAAATGCGAGGTGATGCATTTTGGAAGATCCAATTCAAGAGCGAACTATACAGTAAATGGAAGAGCCCTGGGGAAAATTGATGCACAGAGAGATCTGGGTGTTCAGGTCCATTGTACCCTGAAGGTGGCAACGCAGGTCGATAGAGTGGTCAAGAAGGCATACGGCATGCTTTCATTCATCGGACGGGGTATTAAATACAAGGGTTGGCAGGTCATGTTGCAGTTGTATAGGACTTTGGTTCGACCACATTTGGAATACTGCGTACAGTTTTGGTCGCCACATTACCAAAAGGATGTGGATGCTTTGGAGAGGGTGCAGAGGAGGTTCACCAGGATGTTGCCTGGTATGGTGGGCGCTAGCTATGAAGAGAGGTTGAGTAGTTTAGGATTATTTACATTAGAAAGATGGAGGTTGAGGGGGGACCTGATTGAGGCCTACAAAATCATGAGAGGTATAGACAGGGTGGATAGCAAGAAGCTTTTTCCTAAAGTGGGGTATTCAATTACTAGGGGTCACGATTTCAAGGTGAGAGGGGAAAAGTTTAAGGGAGATATGTGTGGAAAGTTCTTTACGCAGAGGGTGGTGGGTGCCTGGAATGCGTTGCCAGCAGAGGTGGTAGAGGCAGGCACGATAGTGTCATTTAAGATGTATCTAGACAGATACATGAATGGGCAGGGAGCAGAGGGATACAGATCCTTGGAAAATAGGCAACAGGTTTAGATAGAGGATCTGGATTCGCACAGGCTTGGAGGGCCGAAGGGCCTGTTCCTGTGCTGTAATTTTCTTTGCTCTTTGTTCTCACAGGAGGCAGAGAGACATAACACCAGGGGGCAGGACAAGGGAGAGGCATGCCAACTTAACAGAAATTATTTACAGAGGACCATTAACTATATTAGACAACCATTAATGATTGAGGTCATTGCACCTACTGTCATTAACAGCATTCAGGACGAATGTAGGATGTTCTTGACTCATTTGCCTTCTCATATCCCAATGCACCATTATCCTGCTATCTGGAATAAAGTGCAAACTGCAGATGATGTCAGATTGAAAGGCCTGTTGCTGAAGTGGATAACTACATAAACAGCTTGGGTGCAGTCTTCCATGACAGTGCTGCATCATTGTTAATATTTCTACAATAAAGCAGAAAAGTCGGCATCATAACTGTATAAGCATGATCAATTTCCCACCCGGTTCCTTGTCTAAATTCTAGACATACCTAAAAGTGCAGCCTCCAGGTCAGATGCAGTGAAAATGGATCAAGTAATCTCTTCTGGTTGTTATATACCCAGGAGATCATTAGAAAGAGCCATGAGGTAAGAACTGATTGATTCTCGTGGTTTGCATTAGCACAGCTGTCAGAATTAATCAGCAGCTGGGATGGGGAAGCACACAGGAAAAAGGACATTGCAGCAATGTCCATGAGAATATTGATATTTCCTAAGGTGTCAATATTATTAAGGTCAACATGTTCACATGTCCACATGTTCATACCCTTAAATTTCCATACCCAAAGTCAAAAATGCATTCCTTCACAGAAAGAGAATATACAGCTAATTGAGCCAAAGCCGCTTTCTGACAAGGGGATATTTCTTCTACTATGACCTTCACAGAACATTGACACTCAAACCCAGGTCCCAATAAAACACTCCAGTAGAACTGAAACTGGCTTTTTAGCCTCTGGCCTTGTATATTCATCAAAGGGAAAGATGCAAAATGTCTGCTGTTTGGGACGTAATCCACAGATAGAAGCTTGCTGTTGAGCAGGGACTTGTCAGGCCCTTGTTGCCTTTGTAGTTGCAAGACACCACAGTACAGTCTGTCTGAAGTTTCTTTGACATCTTTAGGTGTTGCAACCCACTGATCTCTCACAGAATTTTTGCCAGGTAGCCATTGAATTTATACCAGCTGTTATTTTATTTCCGTAGTGGTCCTCTTTGGAGATACATGTTTTGGAATTAAGGACTAAAAGTGGCCTATTGATGTGACATTGTTAACACTTAACATTTTCCATTCACAAAACCCTTGGCAACTCTTCCCTATCTAAGGAAGATTGGGAGATAACGCAAGTTTCTCCACCATCTCCACTCCAACTTCGTTTAGAGACCAAACATGTCAGAGATATGGACTATGTGACTCTGAACAAGGTTGATCTAGTATCTTTTGCCAATCAAATTTCATCCTATTCATTGTCTGAACTATCTCTAGTTCTACTGATATTTTACCAGTATCTCTTCCTTTGTGAAATCATTAAAGGTGGAAGAATGTTGAATCGTTACAATTAAGAAACATACAATATCTTCAAATGTTATTAATTAGGACTAATGTACAACTTGAATAGTTTCCTGTGGAACACCAACTAGTCACTGGCTGCCATCCTGAAAAAGATCCCTTTATCCTTACTCTCTGCATTCTGTCAGTCAGCCAATCCTTTATCCATGCCGGTATCTTGCCCCTAACAAGGAGGTTATGATGAACTTGGATAAGACTTAGTTAGATCTCAGCTGGAGTACTGTCTGAGTGCTACACTACAGGGAAGAATGCCTTGGAGAAAACACAAAAGAAAATGATTCCAGTGATGAATACCTCAGTTAACTTGGAGAAGGAGGGAATGTTTTCCCTGGAGAAAGTTGAGAGGAGATTTGATAGAAGTTCCCAAGGTAAAGAGGGAGCAGACAGAGAAGAAAGGGAGAAACTGTTCTCACTAATTTAAGTATCATGAATGAGATTGTAGAGATGTGAAGTGTTCTGCAAAAGAAACAAATGTAATGTGCAAAAAGAACTTTTTCACACAGTTAGGGCTTGGCATGCAGTGCCTGGAAATATGAGAGGCAGTTCATTTGAGGGATTCAAGAGGATGATGGATGATTATTTGAACAGAAACAATATACATACTTAGGGGGAAAAGGCAGAAAAATAGCATTAAATCATAATACAAATTCAGAGAGCTGAGGTGAACAGGCTGAACTGAATGGCCTTATTCTGCATTGTTATAGTTCTGTGATTCTATGATAGTAAACAGGAAGCTGCTAAACAAGGCAAGATGGTGTTAGGGGCAAGATACCGGCATGGATAAAGGATTGCCTGACTGACAGAATGCAGAGAGTAAGGATAAAGGGATCTTTTTCAGGATGGCAGCCAGTGACTAGTTGGTGTTCTGCAGGAAACCGTTCAAGTTGTACGTTAGTGATCTGGATGAAGGAACTGAGGGCATTGTTGCTAAGTTTGCAGATGATGCAAAGACAGGTGGAGTGGCAGAAAGTGTTGAGGAAGCAGGGAGGCTGCAGAAAGACTTGGACAGGCTGTGAGAGTTGGCAAAGAAGTGGAAGATGGGATATAATGTGGGAAAGTGTGAGGGTGCGCATTTTGGCAGGAAGAATAGAAGAACAGACTATTTTCTAAACAAGGAAAGGCTTTGGAAATCTGAAGTAGAAAGGGACTTGGGAGTCCTAGTTCAGGATTCTCTTAAGGTTTATATGCAGGTTCAGCTGGCAGCTAGGAAGGCAAACGCAATGCTAGCATTCATATCAAGAGGGCTAGAATACAAATGCAGGGATGTACTGTTGAGACTTTATAATGCTCTGATTAGGCTGCATTTGGAATATTGCAAGCAGTTTTGGGCCCCATTCTAAGGAAAGATGTGCCGACATTGGAGGGGGTCCAGAGGTTTACAAGAATGATCCTAGCAATGAAGGGCTTATCATATGAGGAACATTTGAGGACTCTGGGTCTGTACTCGATGGAGTTTAGATGGATAAGGAATTATTTGATTGAAACTTAAGAATATAGAGATAGATAGGTTCTTGATTATTAAGGGGGTAAAGAGTTATGGGAGAAAACAGGAGAATGGGATTGAGAAACATATCAACCATGATCGAATGGTAAAGCAGACTTGATGGACCAAATAGTCTACGTCTGCTAGCTTATCTTCGGGACTAATGGTCAGACTGTTAGTTATGCATATGTAGTGTATAGTAACATCACCAAAAATGTATTTCTTACATAAGAGGTGAGGGGAGAGTGATAGCCCTTGTCATCAAGGCCAAGCATGGCATTAAGGAGCCCTAGCAAAACTCAAATCAATGGGAATTGGGGAAATCTCTCTGCTGGTTGGAGTCATACCTGACACATAGGATGGTGGTTGCAGTTGCTGGAAGTCAGTCATCTCAGCTCCAGGGCATCTCTGCAGAAGCTCATGAGGTAGTGTCCTAGGCCCAACCATTTTCAGCTGCTCCATTGAAGACATACCCTCCATCATAAAGTCAGAGTGGGAATGTTCGCTGATGATTGCACAATGTTCAGCATCATTCACGACTCCTCAGACACTAAATCAGCCATACTCGAATGAAACAAGATCTGGACAATGTCCAGGCTTAGGCTGACAAGTGGCAAGTAACTTTTGTGCTGCACAAATGCAAGCTAATGGCTATCTCCAATAAGGGACAATCTAATGACCACCCCTTGACATTCAATGTTGTTACCATCACTGAAAACCCACTATCAACATCCTGACATTACCACTGATCCGAAGCACTGCTGGACTCACCATGTCAAAGCAGTGGCTACAAGAGTAGATCAGAGACTAGGAATACCGCAGCCAGTAACTCACCTCCTGATTCCCCAAAGCCTGTCCACCATCTACAAGGCACAAGTCAGGAGTGTGATGGAATACTCACCACTTGTCTGGAAGAGTGCAGCTCCAATATCACTGAAGTAGGTTGCCACCATCCAGGTCAAAGCAGCTTGCTTGGTTGGCACTACATCCACAAGCATCCACTCTCTCCTTTAGCGTCATTTAGTAGCAGTAGTGTGTTCTGTCTATAAGATGTACTGCTAAAACTTGCCAAAGAGCCCAAGACAACACCTTTCAAATCCATGACCATTCTCATCTAGAAGGAAAAGAGCTGCAAATGCTTGGGAATGCCACCACCCGCAAACCTCCAAGCAACTCACCATTCTGACTTGCAAATATATCACCGCTCTTTCAGAGTTGCTGGCTGAAAGTCCTGGAATTCTTTTCCTAACAGCATTGTCAGTCTACCTACAGCACATGCACTGCAGCGGTTCAAGAAGGCAACTCACCATCATCTTCTCAAGGGCAACTAGGGATGGGAAATGAATGCTCACCAGCCAGCAAAGCCTGCACCCCATTGATAACTAAGGAACATAAGAGCCTTGAGTGAATGCAGAAATTTCATTAAAAAAACCCATCACCATTCATGGGACAAATCTAACATGAAACTGAAAACTTAATGTACACAACATAGAAATACAATGCAAATTCAACGCGAGATGATTCCTGTATTTAGAACTCAAGCTCTTAACAATAATAATGTATTATGAACATTCATCATATTAAACAAATAAAAATAAATTTATTTAAGAGTGATTCGATAACCAATTATTTAAATAGTTAAAATGAATAGTAAATCTCATTACACTTAAAAAAAAGCAGAGAACACCAATCAGTTTCATTTCCATTTAAATCATTCTGGTGATGGCATGCTTAAGGAATATTCTTGCTTCCTGTATTGTCATTGGGTTGCATCATTTTGCTTTCCTCATACTGTGCAGATTGCAACAAAGATGGCTTTGAACAAGGTTCACAGAATCGACCTAACGTGGATGTCAGGTTGCAAAATCAACTGGCAGGAAAGTGTCCGTTCTTTTTGATTGTAGCATTTACAATCAGATCTAATTTTTGGGACTCAACCTTGTTACTGTAGATGAAGATGGAGATCAATAAATTGCCTTCCCAGTCTTTCCTTCCCACTGTGAGTGTGTGTGTGTGTGAGAGTGTGTGTGTTTGTATCCGTCTGTCTGACTGTAGGGTAGGGTGTTTTAACTAGGAGAGTTATATGTCGATGGTTCATAATTGTTTATCTGTTGTTAGTATCCATTGATTTGTAGCAAACAGTGATCCTTGATAAGTACAGAAAACCAGTGTGTGCATTCTGTCCACCTGGGTCAAAACATAGGTAAATTGCAGAATTCTTCATAGATTTTAAAATCAGCAATGTTTCTGACAACTCTGGGAATAGTACGGCTTGATTTTGAGTGTGCTATC